>NC_066879.1:11891877-12053903 GCF_022985175.1 Labeo rohita | reverse complement strand
TCCTATTGGCACTGCTGCCTCAGTCCCACCACCACTGTCTCCTGACAGGCCCACTGCTCACCCTCAGCCCACCATCTGTGCGGTGGGCTTGCCGCAGGTCTGCCAGTCTCCATCTGCGTCATGGCTGGAGGATCCCTTGTCTCCGCCTCCAGCCTCTGAGTCCTGGACTCCGCCTCAGCCCTTCAACCCAGCAGCTCCACGCTGGCTGTCAACTCCCTCGTCTCCACCGTCACCCATTGGTCCACCAGCACCACCAGGCTCCATCATCCCTCCTGCTCCGCCTTGGTCGGTCGTCGTCCCGCCATCGCCTCAGGACTCCACTCCTCTGGCTGTGCCTCGTCGCTCCGTCCCACTGGCTCCGTTGGGCTCCTCCCTCCCTCCAGCTCTGCCTCAGTCCTCTGTTGCTCCGGGTGCGCTGCGGACCTCCGGATCTCCACCTTGGTCACCAGAGCCTTGGGTTCCGCCTTGGCCCTCCGGATCCTCAGTGTCACCCAAGATCATCAGCTCTCTGTCTTCGTCTTGGGCTCCACTTCCACCTTCACCTTCTCCCCGTGGAGTCGTCAGCCCTTCCTCCACCATGGCTCCTCCCTCCATCGGCTCCGCCGTGGGCTACCATCATGGCTGTGGTCTGGGTCTCGCCTGGCTCCTCCCTGGCTCCTCCCTCCGTTGTCACCACACTGGACTTTGTTTGTTGTCCTCCTCCCGGGAGTCCGTCCTCCACCTGAGCCTCCTCCTACACTGACTTTGTGTTACCTTCCCACGTCCACTCCTTGTTTTTGTTTTTTCTATGGCGCTAAGTCGCGCCTTCCGGGAGAGGGGGGAGTAATGTCACACCCCTGTGGACTGTTTATGTTGGTTTCTCCCTTCTGTGCCCATATATGGTCTTTCCTGTTTTGTTCCTTGTTAAGTCATTATTGGTTAATCACCCACACCTGTCCTTGTATCGTTAGCACCCCTTTATAAGTTGGATTCAGTTCATTGTTTGTCGTCGGATCTTAAAGTTATGTTCGGCACCTAGAGACGACCTCTACAGCCCTGAATGTCAGCGGAGACCACGTCAACTAGATGAGCCCCAGAGACGGATCCCCAGTGAAGACTTCGTCACCTAGATGGCCTTTGGCACAAGACCGCGGGAACCAGATGAGTCTTTTGCGTCTGGCCAGAAGAGAACTGGCCCCCCCGACTGAGCCTGGTTTCTCCCAACGATTTTTCTCCATTCTGTCACTGATGGAGTTTTGGTTCCCTGCCGCTGTCGCCTCTGGCTTGCTTAGTTGGGGACACTTAATTTTCAAACAATATTGTATACTATTTGAACTGAACTGAGCTGAATAGTGACATCATTGAATTCAATGATGAACTGTCTTTAACTGGAAATTGAGTGTTTACTGTTGTCCTTTTGCATTATTGAGGCACTATTTCCTATTTAATACTGCACAGCTGCTTTGTCACAATTCTGTATTGTTAAAAGCAGTATATAAATAAACATGACTTGACTTGTTTTGAAATAGTTATTTCATTAGTTATACCTCCATCTTATGGTTGTTCAGACATCTTTTATTCAGTCCAAGTAGGCTAGATCACATAGCTTTTTGTGTGTTGGATTAATCTTTTATTTAATGGTTTCCCGAAGACACTGTTTTTTTTCTTACAAGAAAAAAGGACAAATAAGGAAAAAAGATACAACTTTCTTCGAATTAAAAAGACAATCCCTCGGCTCTGCCGTGGTCTGTCATCCCTTTAGCTTTACAGGGCTCCCTTGACCCTCTGGCTCAGGACATTCTGCTGAAGCAGGATCAGTGGTGGTGGCATTAGCTATTAGCTATTTGAGGCCACTAGATGGGGCTGATGATGGTGAAAGGAGAAGAGCTGAATTAATAAGTGGAGACAGAAGGCTCCAGAGACTAAAGACTCCAGAATAGTAAATGATCTATTAAAGAATAAAGCCCACTGGGTCTGGCTAAGGTTCAGCCACTAAATTTAGAGGTTAGAAGACGTGCCCTACATTTGAGACAATACAGCTCTGATGCTGGTTGTGGATGATTGAAGGCCTTGGAATCTTCCAGATACCATGGAGCAATTTTGGGCTTATTTTTGAAGAGAGACATTGGGGGAGCAACAATAGTGTGTTGCAGTTCCAGATGAAACAGCAGTGAAAGTGTGAGAATCACAGGAAGCTAAAAAGAAGGACGATAAAGAAGAAATTCCAAAGAAGGAACATGCTGCTAAAGAAATCTCCAAGGAAATGTTTACCTGCATGAGTATGCTTGCTCCTGTTATTGTGTTCTACTAAACATCCTTTGTATACATTGTATTCTTTCTGAATATTATTTAAAATCTCTTCCTATAAACTAACACACTAGTAGATGTGAACATAACAAAACAGACACATATTATTATTTTTTTTATTTATAACATTTTCACTTTTAAATCAATTTTTTGATCATTTCTAGAAAAAAGCTTTAAAACATAAATGCATTTAAACAAATACAAATGTGCACAATCATAATCATTATACAGCACAGTCTAGAAATTATTTTAGGATTCTAGCAGATCATTATTATATACTGGTTTAGATGCTTCTGCTAGGCACTGAGTTTTCTGCTTACATTGTTAGGCAATAAAGAAGACAAAATGCCAAAAATGTGCAAATTATAGTTATCAGTGAGTTTGAGAATGATCTACATGAAAATACAGCTTTCAGTTATTAATCATCATGACAAGAAGGTTAAAAGTTAAATTATTATTATTATGTGCAGTTCTCTTAACACATTTCTCTATATTGTTATTTTACCCCTAATTTCACCAGAGTCTGCTGGAATCAACTTAAAGATAAATATCCGCAATACAAATTAACCCAGCTGAATATCAGTTTAAATTGTTAAACTATGATACATATAAAAACAAAGTCATGATTTTACATCCTCATAAGTTTAGCCCATAGTGTGGATGAAGATCTTGTGCACCTCTCTGTAAGCGTTTCGAAGGAGTACATATGGAAAACACATTTCCAGCATGTCTTGACTTAAGAACGGTGACTGCTCCACTATCTACAACCAAAAGAATACAAAAGTAAGATTTGTATAATAAAGCATTTTTAAATTCTAATAATTATTTTACTCTCCATAGGTTTATTACCATGTGTAGAATGAGATAAACTGAATCTCTGTTCTTTATTTCCACTCGCTCCACATTCTGACCTAACTGCAGTAAGATAGATGATGCCACCTGCAGGAAGAGCATAATCAAATATATTAGATAAAATATTTAATTAACACTTCACAATAAGGTCTGATTACTTAATGATTGGTGCATTAACTAACAGTAACTAACAATTAGCAATATATTACAGTTACAGTATTTACTAATCTTTGTTAATATTAGTTAATAAAAATACAAATGTATTTAATGTTAGTTCATGTTATCTCAGGTCCTAATATTAATAATGAAATTAACATTAACCTAGATTAATAAATGATTTAAAAAAAAAAATGTTAGTTCATTTTAAGAAATATACATAACAAATGTTAACAAATAGAACCTCACGTGAAGCATTACCAAGTTTTTCAGTACATGTTTGCTATGGATTTCTGAATGTGAATGTATGGAATGATAAATACTGAATTCTTGCTGTGTATTCAATAGTTTGTGATTCACCTTCAGAAATTCTTGAAGTTGTGTCTGGATATTTTTTCTCTGGACAGTGAACATAGCAGCAGCAACATGGTTAACTGCAGTGGCCAAGCAATGAATGTTGTTTTGGTGACCTGTTAAAGAACAAGTAAAGTTAATTTGAGTTTAAGAAATAGTTCAGCAAAATACATCTTCAAATATTTGATATTAACTGTAAGTACTGGGCTTTTAGAAGTCTATATACATCGGTCATAATGTTTTTTTTTTTTCCAGCAGAGCAAGTAAAGACATTCTGGAGTTTATCTACATTCAGTGATCATCTGCTCATCGTACTGGTTGTTTTCGTCGACTTATTGTCAAGACTACATTTGCATTGCCTCTTGTGCAACTCCTGCTCTTCTGCCTAATATTACCTCCATGTTCTCGGCTGTAAAATGAGTTTGGATCCAGGCACAGGGTGGGTAAAGACACGGCTATAAAAACCAGCAGCAGGCAAGAGATTTTGAACTCCTCCTCAATAGATGAGTTGTCTGGCAGGAAGAATAATGAATTATGTATTGAAGAAACTGGATTAACTAGGCACATTGTTTCAGACAGACAAACTTCTATATGGTACTGCACCTGACTGCATGTTTGCTATCGCCGAAACCAGCGCAGGGTCAATCTCACATGGCAAACCAGCTGCCGAAGCCATTTCATATACACTGAGTGTCACCTACACAATCAGAGATGGACAGACAATAAAAAAAGAGAAAAGTTTTGAGATGAGGTATTTCTTATGATGACACACAGTTGTGAAAAAGCACTTTAATTTGTCACACAGGTTTTTTTTAGGTCAAGTCACATTTATGTATGAGTTTATACAGTCCTGATGATTTCAAAGCAGCTTCGCAATAAAAGAGGAAAATGTTGTAATATTCATAATTTATGAAACTAAACTATGAAACTTTAATTTCTGTGGGAAACTGCTCTACAGAAGACAATAGTGTCTTTATTTAGCTCAATTTAGTTCAGTGTTGATTCCATTTAGTTCAATAATGTCAATGTTGCAGAGTTCAAAGTTTTGCATTTATTCTTTCTCTCTTCCCTACAGACAGATACGAACTAACCGAAGAAATGTTATTCCAGTAACAGTGATTCAGTGATTTACCTTGATGTCAGCGTCAGGGTAGATAAAGTCCTTTAGACATTTGATGGGTCTCATTAGAAATGGGCAGTGTCTGTCCATGATCTACAGATAGACATGATCATTATTTACATCCTGTGCTCACTCATACAATAGGCAGTACATTATAACATGTAAAAAACTATAATGCAGTTACTTTGATGTACTGTATATACCATAAAATGCTATACATAGCATGGCAAATACAGAGGGGATTGGTGTATTTTTTAAAACTTGAAATTATTTATGTCAAGCTGTAGCTTTTTGTATAGCTTGACATATATGTGACCCTGGACCACAAAACCAGTCTTATGTTGCACGGGTATATTTGCAGCAATAGCCAAAAATACATTGGATGGGTCAAATTTATCGATTTTTCTTTTATGCCATCATTAGGATATTAAGTAAAGATCACGTTCCATGAAGATATTTTTTCAATTTCCTACCGTAAGTATATCAAAACGTAATTTTTGATTAGTAATATGCATTGCTATGAACTTCATTTGGACAATTGATTTGCATCAATTCGTGGCAGTAAATGATGAGGTATCATATCGATCTCAAGTGCAGTATGGAGTACCACAAGGCTCAGTACTAGGGCCGTTACTCTTTACGCTTTACATGCTACCCTTGGGTGATATCATCAGGAAATATGGTGTTAGCCTTCACTGCTATGCTGATGATACCCAGCTCTATATTTCTTCGCGGCCTGGCGAAACGTACCAATTTGAAAAACTAATGGATTGTGTAGTTGAGTTAAAAAATTGGATGACAAGTAATTTCTTACTGCTAAATTCTGAAAAAACAGAGGTGTTAGTTATTGGGCCTAAAACCTCAGCGTGTAATAACCTAAAACACTGTCTAATACTTGATGGCTGTTCTGTCAATTCTTCGTCATCAGTTAGGAACCTAGGTGTGCTATTTGATGGTAATCTTTCCTTTGAAAACCACATCTCTAGTATTTGCAAAACTGCATTTTTCCATCTCAAAAATATATCTAAACTACAACCTATGCTATCAATGTCAAATGCTGAAACATTAATTCATGCGTTTATGACCTCACGGTTAGATTATTGTAATGCTTTATTGGGTGGTTGTTCTGCTCGCGTAATAAACAAACTCCAGCTGGTCCAAAATGCAGCAGCTAGAGTTCTTACTAGAACCAAAAAGTATGATCATATTAGCCCGGTTCTGTCTACACTGCACTGGCTCCCTATTAAACATCGTATAGATTTTAAAATCTTGCTAATTACTTATAAAGCCCTGAATGGTTTAGCTCCCCAGTACCTGAGTGAGCTCTTATCGCATTATAGTCCCTCACGTCCGCTGCGTTCTCAAAACTCTGGCAATTTGATAATACCGAGAATATCAAAATCAACCGCGGGCGGCAGATCTTTTTCTTATTTAGCACCCAAACTCTGGAACAATCTACCCTACAATGTTCGGGACGCAGACACACTCTGTCAGTTTAAATCTAGATTAAAGACCCATCTCTTTAACCTTGCTTACACATAACAAATCCACATTCTTATAATTCAAATCCGTTAAAGGATTGTTAGGCTGCACTAATTAGGTCAACCGGAACCGGGAACACTTCCCATAACACCCGATGTACTCGGTGCATCGTCAGAAGAATGGCATCTACGCTAATATTAGTCTGTTTCTCTCTTATTCCGAGGTCACATTAACCACCAGATCCAGTCCGTATCCAGATCAGATGGTCACTGCAGTCCCCCGGATCCAGTCCGAACCCAGCCCAGACGGTGGATCAGCACCTAGAGACGACCTCTACAGCCCTGAATGTCAGCGGAGTCCACATCAACTAGATGAGCCCCAGAGACGGATCCACATTAAAGACCACATCACCTAGACGGCTGTCGGCACAAGACCACGGGAACTTTGGCCAGAGGAGAACTGGCCCCCCGACTGAGCCTGGTTTCTCCCAAGGTTTTTTTCTCCATTTGTCACCGATGGAGTTTTGGTTCCTTGCCGCTGTCGCCTCTGGCTTGCTTAGTTGGGGACACTTTCTCTTAACACAATATTGCATTTTATTTTATTGTTTTTGATTAACTACCTTTACCTATAATGTGAGTGTTTAATGTTGCCTTTGGCATTGTTGATGTACTGTTTCCTATTTAATACTGTACAGCCGCCTTGTCACAATTCTGTATTGTTAAAGGCGGTATATAAATAAAGGTGACTTGACTTGACTTGACAAGTTTAAAGGCAATTTTCTCAATATTTTGATTTTTTTGCACCCTCAGATTAAACTATTATAAAAATTATAACTATTATAAATAGTTGTATCTCGGTCAAATATTGTCCTTACCTAACAAACCATACATCAATGGAAAGCTTATCTGTTCAGCTTTCATATGATGTATAAATCTCAATTTTGAAAAATGTACACTTATGACTGGTTTTGTGGTCCAGGGCCACGTATAACTACAGTTTTTTTTTTTGTTTGTTTGTTTGTTTGACATTTACTATCAACATTATTATTGGATATTATTGTAATATATATAAATATAGATCCATTGACCCATTGTGAGCCATTTCAACATTAATTTACATAAACACAGACATTCACCTCCTCCAGAGCACCTTGGACCATAGAGCGAAATGACAGAATCACACCAATAATCGTCATTCTCTTCAAAACATTCTCACAGCCTGATGGAAAGCATTGGATAAGTCATATGAATAAAACAAAATAAAATAAGAGAAGAACAGAATAATAAATGGGTAAAACATCCTCCAGTTTATTAAGCATGAATACATTTTAATGAGTAAATAAATAAATAACACTAAAATTGTATTTTATTAAAACAAAACTAAAAACTATAAAAACTATAAAACTATTATAAATTATATTTCCTGCCTTTTAATTTTATAGTATATTGGTATTAGCAATTCTCTTATATTTGTATTTCTAGTACAGTTTTGCTATGTCTGGTTATTGTATTTTTATTTATTTATTTATTTATTTATTTTTTATTTTTTTAATTTTTTTATTTATTTATTTATTTATTTATTTATTTTTTATTTTATTTTATTTTTTTTTTTAAGGGAGCTTTAATATAGAGGAGTCATTTGTGTGAGAGAAGAGCTGAAAAGAGAGTGGAAGAAGAGCTGCATATTTATACAGATTGGTCAGGAGTGGTTTAAGCATTTAGCAAAAATTATCTCACCAGATAGTGAGAACTAGTCTTGGACAGATAGTTCACCTCCTGATTCAGTTTTGTGTGCTCAAGAAACTGAAGCTGCTCTTGCCAAACAGTCTAGTTCAGTCAGCACTCCATTGTTGTTTTCTTGGACCTTACCACTACTGATAAATAATACGTATTGCTTCCTTTTAATTCAGCTGATTTTATTTTTATTTATTTATTTTCACTGGCACTACCAAAGTGCTTCTAAAGTAAGTGTGTGTGGTGGCTCATGCATAAACAACTTAAATACAGTGGCATGCTAAACAACATCCAAATACTAATTTAATAAGGGTAATATAATACTTTTTTAATTAATGAAAGAATACAGAAACACATAACACTACATTAAGTGACGTTCTAAAGTGAATATTTAATCTAATAATCTAATCATGTCCATTACCTTAGAGTCTATAAACAGCTGTTCTTACATTTATGCATTTACCAGATGCTTTTTAATCAAAATGCCATAACTGGATCTTCTAGTGAAATAACTTCTCTCCAGTGATTTATGTCCCGTCATGAAGTTCACTAAACTGCAAGCTAAGATCTGCCTACATTCAGTCACCTACTGATGGACAGAACCACATCCTGCTCTACATTTTTTTTTTTTCCATAATCCATTTTACTCGGAATGTACGTCATAAGACAGAGGAAATGACATGTCCCTACCTCTTCCACATCACAACTTTAAGTAGCCCCGGGGGAGGTATATGAATTAGTTAAATCTCATGCTTGAGCCATCAGTGGAAGATATTATAGCAGCAAGCAGAGAGATCAATGGTTTTTGTCAAGCTTTTGAAACTAAATGCTCAACCAGGCATAAGAGCATCAGTGAGGCTGTTGGGCAATAGGGTCTGGACCACTCTTTCAGTTCATCCCAGAGTTGTTCAGCAGGAGTTCAGGCCTAATCTTCGTGCAAGGCCAGTCAAATTCTTCCACACCAAACTCAAAAACCTGTATCTGTATAGAGCTCACTTTATGCACAGGAGTATCAATATACTGGAAAATTAAAAGACTTTCCACCAGTGTTGGGGAAAGTTACTTTTAAAAGTAATGAATTACAATTTTGCGTTACTCCATGAAAAAATAACTAATTACGTTACTTAGTTACTTTTAATGGAAAGTAATGTGTTACGTTACTTTTGTGTTACTTTTTAAATCTGGGCAGGGCTTGCTTCTTTTTTTTAATATGAAACAATTCTAATGTAAAAGCCCTTTTACACCAAAAGTGAAATGAATTCACCTCATGCTAAAAGAAAAGTACATTTATGCAGGAAATCACTCTTCAGCTATAAAAAAACGAAGAAGCACATGTTAGTTTATCTAAAGTAATTTGTGCTTATTAGTATGGTTGAATTGCATCACCGAAGGTCAGCAGCAAAGACTGGTTAATAAAATGGGATTAAATACATAAAGGATATTTGTTTCATTCAACATATTTAATTATTGCAGGGTTGCGTCATATTATGAGTTTGCATTTCACTGTTTTTATTCATTTTGATAAATACTGAATCTGTTTTTTGTGAGTGAGATGAATTAATGCATGTTCACATTTAGTCTAGAATACAGTAACATCATGTTTACTCCCAATTTCCCGACAGGAGACTTGTCAATCAATAAAGGGGGAAAAAAGTAACTGGCGTTATTTATTTGAAAAAGTAACTCAGATATTTTCTTAGAAATTCCAAAAGTAATGCGTTACTTTACTAGTTACTTGAAAAAAGTAATATTATAACGTAACTCACGTTATTGTATCAGGCAGTTAATTTATTTGTTTTATGATATATATATATATATATATATATATATTTTTTTTTTTTTTTTTTTTTAATTTAACAATAGAGTGGTTTTTGTGATTATTTTTTAAAAAGAAGAATGTTAAAAACAACAGAAAACTATGTAGGATGAAAGTTTCTAAGTACTGACAGATTAAATTTATGCTTAAGTAATAAAGCTTGAAAGTTTGAAAATGTTGAAAACTGTAATTGTACCTGTCAGTTTCTTTTGAAGGTCACTCATTGCTTCAGGATTCTCAAAATTAGCTCTCATTTGTACCAGGACATCCATGTTGTCACTTACAAGTTTCTTACAAGAAAACAACAACATGATTTAATTCAATCTAAAAAATCTAATTTATACACTTTAATTAGCTACTTAATTAGCCATGTTGTACATTACGTACATTGTACATAATTCAAAAGAATTTCTTTATTTAGAAAAAATTCATACCTTCAGTTCTCCAACTTGGGATATAATGTGCCACATGAGGTTCTCATTTAAAAACTTCAGTCCGTAAGGGCCAATCAGTTCAGCCAATGATCGCAAACCTACACAGAAAAAAGTCACCATAACATCACAATATGGATTTTGTCATCTATCCATTTAATATAATAATATCATTTTAAGTACAATAAAAAAACAAGTAGTGTGAGCTTGTATACATAAGGATTTAAAGATATTTTCACACATATTACATTATTATTATGTATACAAATCCAGTAAGCTATTAAAAATAAAATAGTGAAAGTGAAATAAAATATTTAGCTATTTAGCTGAAATAATATCTTAATTTAACTTACCACAAATGTCAGAGTATTCCTCAGCATGAAAGCTCTGCTCATTCTCAGTATTCTGGTTTACAAAACACTGTGTGGTTGGACAGTGGACTATGAGAGCACTGCTAGCCTGACGCAAGAGACCCTCTAGAAACCTGACAACAGGAGACCAGAAACCATTTAAACCAGGAACACATTTAAACACATTTACCACAATTAAATTAAAGACCACAAATCTGATATTCAGAACAACAACATTCCTGTGAATATTTCAGCTTATTATGTGTGCCCCAATTTCTGTCAACGGAACCAGCAATACAAATAATTTGTTGAATAATTTTTTTTTTTTTTTTCAGTCAGTTCTTTCTTTTTAGAAAATTGGTCAAATGGCATTGAAAAATCCATTTGTTTGGACCACTCTCTCTATTATTCATTTGAAGCTGTTTCTCAGTCAGTAAAACAGAAAGTATTGAGATACTTAATAAAGCAGAGAACAAGAAGCACTGGATGAAGGGGATATACATCAAAAAAGATTGAAAAAATTGAAAAAATTCATGCAACTATTTGAGAGGTAACTTAGCTGTGACGTAAAGCAGCCATTCAAACTGAAAGTGTTTTTGTGTTTGCCCACATTGTTTTTCACTTGTTTTCATATGTAAAAATAAATAAATAAAATAAATGATGACGCTTCTCTGCTTCCACTATAGAAAAGTGAAGCCAAAATGTCCTAGGTATGTCCACTGTCATCTTGTGGTGATTACATAATTTAGAGAGTGAGTTTGCGCAGTAGTGATTCATTTGGAGCCTGAGTTTGCACAGTAGTGATTGTGATTGTGAGGTGGAGCCGTGTTATCAAAGTCTAAGGGATACAGACATGACTCTGTCACTGATCCACCGCCTGGTGGTAGTGAGAGAAAGTCTTAGTTTAGAGGGAATGGCCCTGTTAATTTAATGAGGACTTACCAGTTTGTATAGAGCGTTGTAATGGTCTGTGCTCCATATGAGTCCAGTGGCTGTGTCTGCTGCAACAAGACATTCTTCACCAGTCGTGTGACATCAATGTTAATGTAGCAGCTGAGGCTGTGCAGACTTGTAACATATGCTTGAATCCCAGAAAGCAGGTCAGAGGGCCGGGCAATTTCATGAGTGCTCTGGTTGTAGTTGGCCATCTGCACAATTACCCTGTAAACCTCTATTCGTTAGGTCGCAGTAATGCTGACTGAACAAAGCAGTGCATGGGTAACGATATATCAGATGCATGTGTTTTTATCAAATGCTTTTTCAATTATATTTTACAGTTTTGAAGGCTGTCTCTCTCTCTCAAAGGAACTTTAAAGGAATATTCTGGGTTGAAAACAAGTTAAGCTGTTGACAGATACACTTAATAATGTTGATTACCACAATTTTTTTTTTTTCGTTTTTTTTTTTAAGCTAAAGTCTATATTACAGTGAGGCACATATAATGGAAGTGAATGAGGCCACTTCATAAAAGTTAAAATACTCTGCTTCAAAAGAATAACCACAAGACATATATCCATGTTAACGTGATTATAGTGTGAAAAACTTTTCTGTGTAAAGTTATGTCCAATTATATAACTTCATTACCATGACAACATAATGGTTTAAACCGTAAAATGACTGCAACCAACTTCAACAAATATACAGTTTTAACAGAAACATTATATGCTTCATGTTTATTCTTTTACTTCCACTGTAAGTGCTTCATTGTAATCTAATTAAATTTTTTATTATAAGAAAATGAGGGAACCTGGGATATTCCTTTAAGACAGTGTAATTAAGAGGATTTTAAACAAACTCATCAGAAAGTTGTGCAGTTTCACAATAAATACAAAAAAAACAAGCAATACTTGTTGAGTCTGATCTCCAGTTGTGTCAGCAGAAACTCAGCAGGTACAATGATGTGTTTAAACACAGTGAAATCAGCACAGATATTGTAGGAAGTGCACAGTTCTGTCAGCGCCTGGTGCATCTTATCCAGACTACAAGAGAAGAAAGCCAGTGAGATTTTATATTTACAACTAAAAATATTATAATATTACTATCGATGTTATGTACTTTGTGACAATAACTCTGTCCTTCCTGAGGCTTTCCGTCCCTGGTTTCTCTTTAGGCACATCTCCTTTCTTTGGTAATGACTTTTTCAGTTTTTTATTGCGTGCTGTACTGATGGTCTCAGCACTGTGTTTGGGCAATAGCTAAAACACAACACAACACTGTAAGAAACACTGCATGCTTATGACAATGAGGAAAGATGGTGTAGAATCCTACAATGGTTTTACGTTCTTATCTGCTTTTTTCTTTTAAAAACTGTACACTCTTCATGAAGCTTTTTTTGGAGACTGCCTAACCACTGTATAATATTCAGTCAGAGATACTTTCAGAGATATTTATATCTGATATTACATCTTAAACCTAAATCCAAACCTCTTTAATTATAATTTTAATTAAGATTTATGTTGGTTGATGGCTTTAAGTCACACTGAACCATCTGGTTTAATATGTTTTAAGTAACTGTGAAACGTACCTTCTCATGTAGGTTACATTGTTCAGCACATATCTCCAGAACAACCGTACACGTCTGACGTGAAATCTCCTCCAGAAAGGTCACACACAGCTTCAAGCTTTGGTTCTCTATTTCTTCATTCTAGTCCATGCGCACATGTGCATTTAGCAAGAAACATATGACAGAACATCATTTAGTAGTAGTAGCAAATAGTGTTTCAGTTTTTCCTTTGAAAATGATCTATGGTAGAATTTCCTTAAACCCACACTTATTGGACATCAGAACTAAATGTGGCATGTACTATCTAGATGATCCTGAAACAAAAATCCTTTGATAAGATATCACAAAGAATTAAAGCTAGAATTAAAGCTTCTTGGTGCAGATGGACACCTGGAGGTCTGAGGGCAATCTGAGGGCACCAACAGAAACACCCCTGGCAAAGTGTGGTTTTAGATGATATCAGCATAAATCCTTATCATTTTTTGGTGCAAATACATTAAAGTAACTTGACATTATCATTAAATACCAGCAATAATAATTTTCATTTTGATTACATAATAATTGCAATGTATACATGTCAAAGTCAGACATGCCCCTTTGCCAGCTGTGATGCCTGGTTACTGGTTTAAACTTCACCCAGGTTTTTAAAAGATTTTTGGGTCAGCACACCTTAATAGCTTCAACATTTGATTGCCAATTAAGTTTAGAATACAATGAATTTAGGCCCCGATTATGCAGAGCTGTAATAGCTCCTAAGGGTGGATATTCTGATTAATCGCAAATTTAAGTTTTTTTCTATGTATAAACTCTTTATGTAATAAACTATGTTTCCGTAGTTTGTGTTGTCCCTTATCAGTGCAAAATTATCACAAATTAAAAAGGATTCATGCCAATATTGTCCAAAACCAAAGTTTGTTTCCAAACTTTTGGAGGGCAGTGTATATATATGTATGTATATATAGATGTAAATGTATTTCAATTATTTTTAGTAAGAAACATTTACTTTTTTACTGACCCTCAATCACAGTTGAATCTGTAAAAGTATAGTCTCTATTGTTTGACAAAACTCTGGGTTAAGATTCTCAGAAGGCAGACAAGCTAACATCGCTGCTGAAGAACTGTGCTACACTACTACCTTTAATAAATTCTTCTCCCCACAAGAACTCTGGTCAAGCTTAACTACATACGTATTAGAGAAATCTAATACACTGGTGACTTAGTCTTACAGTACTGACCTCCTCTGGACAGAGCGGATGGAGACACTGATTGAAGTGTGAACAGATGACTGGGAAAGCCATGAGGTAGCGCTGCATGGACACATCCTCACTGTTCTGAGAGAACAGCTTCTCAAACACACGCGCGTGGAAACTGAAACAATGCAGACATGTGAAATCAACAGAAATATCTGTATCTCCAGCAGTATGCATCTCTTCTCCATTTACATCTTTAAGACTCAGTGGATTCATAGATTATGCACACTTCAACAGTTAGGAATAATAATAATAATAATAACTTGCTAGATTCTGTCATGGTAACTTTAATCATATGAATTTTTAACAGTGTACTGTATAAGTTTGTGGTTAAATAAATACATATTCTATTTTTAATGTCATAATTATTGTTAACATATGTGGATGGCTTTTACACCATAAAACACAAATGTGCATCTATATTAATGTCACAGTTTCACTCAAGTGACTCACCAGAAAATAGAGAGATCAGCTGTCTCACAGAGGAGTTCATTCACACTGTCCATCATCCTAGTGTGAAACTGGGCCATGTTCATGACCTTGGCAAGGTCAGGGTAGTCCTTTAGTGCCAGGGGAGCTTTACCAATACTGGTGTAAGCCTGAAGAATGCAAAACCTTTGTGTCATCAGATCTGTAATGGTTGGCATAACTTTTGATGGATTATTGCGATTACATCAGAGATGTTATGAATACTTTAGTCTAGTTGAGTGTGTACTAAATGCATTTATGCATTTGGTGGACATTTTTATATAAAATATGGCTGCAAGTAAAGATTATTTTGCTAATTGATTAACTGGCCAATTATTTCTTTGAATAATCAGTTAAGATGCAATTTTCTTTTTTTTCACTAAAAAAAACAACAACATGCTATTCTATCTTACTAAGAGTTGCCCCCCAAGTGTGCAAATTGAAGGCCATAAAAACAAACATAGTAAATGTAGCCTATGCCATATGTTATGTGCAAAATTAAAAGAATGACTAAGTTTTAAAGAAAAAGGCTAAATAAAGAAATAGCTAAATAAATTGCTATAATATTCTGGAACATTTTTCTAGCTTTGTTAAGAACTAGCACTGTGGTTTCCCAGTGGGTGACACAGGTAAATTTGGTGTGCTGTACATTAAAGAACTATGATTCAAGATTTAGTAACAATACAGATGTTTTAAAAAGTGGAAGAAAATCGAAAAAATGGCAATTGGGTAAGCATTTTCCTCCTGTATACTTCTGTGAGATCTAATTGATTAGATGAACAAACTCTCATATTTTCATTTAAAACATATTCAGGAAATTTCAAACAAGGACCACAGTAAATAAAATGAAATATACAAAAGTCTTCTTACAGAAATTCGTTTTTGGCTATTTTCTTTCATTTCTTTTTTTTTTTTTTTTTTCTTTAGGCTTCAAACTAATTCAGTTTTGCTTAAGCTGTACCTGCAGTCTTAACCAGTCCAGTCTGAATGGTTTTAGGTCAAACTCTTCTCCAGCATCCACTGTATAAAAAAGATCATCAACAAATATTTAAAAAAAAAAAAAAAGAAGTAAATCTCTATGTAACAATTAGATTTTATATTAAGTTATTATATAACTTATAATATAAAAAACTTAAATAATAGTAAGTAATAGCAGTTTTCAAAGCAGAACTCTAATTTCAGAGTTCACAAACCTAAACAAATCCAACTTGATTAAGCAGTCACAACACTCAATAAAAATGCTGTACTGCCGCTACTTATGAGAACAAAAAGTGAACTCACAGTGCTTGAGGCTCATTGCAGACAGAGTTGAGACAAATGATGACATAAGAACTGATTCTTCCTCTGGACAGACTAACATACCCTGAAATGAGAAGACAGAAAATGAAGGAAAACTGCAAACCTTCTGATAGAATTGCAGAACTTTTTTTGGTGCTTTTTAGTTCCCTTCTGCAGAAGTTTAGTGCCATGTGCCATAGTACCTGAATGGTGTCATTCAGCGCCAGAGCATCATACTGTGACAAGTACTGAAGATGGTAGCGTTGTATAATATATCTGTGTTGAGCCAATAGAGTGCGCAGCTTTTCCATGTAGTAGAGGAGCTCTGCCATCTGTCTGTATAACAAAAATATGTAGCATGTGAACATGTGTTCATGTGATGGCACATTTAACACAAAAGTGAAAGTGAATATTACCAAAATATAAAACTTTCCAAGTTTACAAAGTCACCAGTGCCTAATTTTTTATTCTATAAAATGTAATAGCAGTTTTCATAGCAAACATAATGTGTAATTCTTCAGTTAGAGGCACTTTTTCTTACTTTAAAACTTAAAAGGAAAGAAAGAAAGAAAGAAAGAAAGAAAGAAAGAAAGAAAGAAAGAAAGAAAGAAAGTTTTTGTCTGATCATAGCTTTCATAAACTTGAACTGCTTTTATGTGATGGTACAGATTTTGCTACTGTGTGACAATAAAAAAAAAAATATTTATTTATTTATTTACTGAATCTCAAATACTGACACAGTACTGTAATACTCCACACATAATGAAGTAATGATATAAAGATCTTAAAATTAATCACTGACATTTAGTCTGTCACTCTGCTGTCCTTTTCTGATATTTCCATTATAATCAGAAAGTTTTGGGGAAAAACATGTTGTATAAAATGTTTGTGTTGTTGGTAAGTGAAAAAGATGTGATTAGCGAATAATGAATTAAAATAATGCAGAAGGTCACATATATTACAGATGTGTTGAACGTGGAATGCTTTAATGCTTACACACTGTAGCTCAGTGAAACTTACGAGTCTGTATAGTCCTCTGGGGTCTTGGTTTTGGGGATATTCTCAGCATGACGCACAAGCCAGAGCACTTCATCACGGGAAAATGACAGCGCCATGAACACAAATAAAACCTAGAAAGGGCGCATATACTGTACAGTTCATGTCACAGACATTTGAGTTAATGTACTCTATGCCCTACCACTCTATATTATTATAATTTATTCGCATTTAAATATATAGCAAAGAATGCAATAAATAAATAAATGAACTAATAATAATAATAAACCTTGGGTCCAAGCAGTGCAGGTTCATCCTCCAAAACTTTGGTAAGTTCCTTCAGGGCACTTCTCAGGAAATGGCGCTTCTCTCTCCGCAATGCCCCACTGGAAAACCCATGAGATGGGTGAACATTTAGTCTGCAGTCTGGAGTCTGTTAAATGCTTCATGCACATTTGAGATGTTTGAAATACTTCAGATGCTCACCAGTTAGTAATGACATACTCTTTACATTCTTTGATGTCGGGAATGCGCTTACTGTATCTGGGGAAAAAATGGTGAAGATAAACTGTTTACATTATAAGATCTGTGAATAGATCAAAATCTTAAAGTAACATTCATTTGTGACAGGCTGTTGATATATGCAGTTTCCAGTGTACTGCTTGCGTTACCCTTTGAGATTGTCGAAGAAGTCCTCTGAGAGCTTGTGTATGTTGAGAACCTCGTCTCTGACGACTGTGATGTACAGGCCATTACGGAGGGCCATCTTCCATAAATTCTGAGAGCCAGCATTGGTATTTAGACTGCTATGGCACAACAGGAAGCCAACTGACAACCATAAGACAACAGCAAATCAGTATAAATGTAGTGTCTTCAGACATTGGTGCTGTATGAAATTACTAGTTTCTAAGCCTTCCAAGTATGCAATTTGTTGCATATAGGGTTTCTCAGTTGGTTATTAATTTTATTGCAAATTTAGAATACGTTTTGAATGCAAAATCTCTGATGAATCATAATTTCTTTCATGATTGTGTAAATATCTGCACACATATTTCACAAATGGATAGTGAATGAGAACCAAGTTTAAAGCTTTAATTGCAGCACCAGTCAGACTACCAATGCACTAATACAGGGGTGCTCAACATTGGTCCTGGAGATCAACTTTCCTCCAAAGTTTAGCTCCAACCCTGACCAAACACACCTGAACCAGCTAATTAGGATCTCAAGGAGCACTTGATAATTATAGACAGGTGTGTTTGGTTAGGGTTGGCATTTTCATTATTTAAATAAAATATGTAGTATAAAAATTGTAGGAAAGCACAGTTCTCACAAGGCTTTCTTGAGCCCAGTAATCCATTCCAGTGAAATTACGCAAACCCAGAGTGTTTCCACTATTGATTTAGAGCAGCCATCTTGGTTTATGAACAGAAACTATTACATCAGCATGGTTTATCATTGTTTAGTGATGTTGATGTATTAATCAAATATTGGAAGATTGCACTGAAATTACACGTGTCCTTGTATATAACAGATACTCACTGAGGATCCAGCGCTCCATCACCTCCATGGACAGATACTCACAAGCCATCTAAAAACATTGTTCAGTGTCAGTCCTTTTTACAAGCAACCAAATGCACAACTGTTTACTGACAAATCATTGACTGCAGTGGCATTGTATCATCAAAAAGCCAAGCTAAACCACACAGCTGAACTGATAACTGATGATCTGCACAGTGGAAGATGTACGTACAGTGTCACAGCATGCAGGGCTGAGCATGGCGGCCGGGGATGCCAGCAAAGACAAGAGCTGAGCGCTGCGCCACTGCTCAGCAGAAAGATTTCTCCGCGGATACACCATTTGCAGTGAGAGAAGAGCCTCTGTCACAGACTGACCAACACACATCACAGACATTCACATCAACTCTAACCCAGTAAGTGAATCACTCAAAGACCACAATGACTATACTTAAGCATTTGAAGAGTTATCTATTCAACCTTTACTAGTTTTTTTTTATTATTTCTCTACAATATGGCTGCACAGAAAACAGAAACCGGGCCGTACGTGCCAAACACTAGAATATAATATAAGACTGATGTTAATGGAGGGGTAGACTGAAAACACTCATTTTGCATGTCATAAAAACATTATTTTGTATATATATTTGTCTATAAAAATAATTTTGTTACCAACGTTTAAATATGTGCTTTGATTGAAATCACAGTTACTACAGTATATCTAAAAGGACTGACCTTGGTGTGGGGACCAAACTCCTCTGAAAGTTTTTTCCAGGGATGGTCATACTCTATAAACATCTGACCAAGTCGAGGGAATGAGGGATCACTACACATAGTTAAAATGCACACAATCAGATAGTGTACTATCATAGATTTTTGATATATAATATTATCCTCACATAAGTCTTACTGAATTTGTATTATGTTTCTGAAACAAGGACTGTTGGCTGCTTCAACAGACAGATACAAGCCAATAAAATCTCTGCCCAGCCAGTTGAAAATGCACAAGATAATGGATGTATTTAGATGGATGGACATAAATAATCAACATGCTTCTAAGAGTACTTGATTGATTGTAATAATAATATTCCTACAGGAATATAAAAGTTAATGTTTTGCATCTAGTCCTGAAGTAAAACAATGACTAACTGCATAAATAACTCAAATTTGGCTGTGTGAAAATAAAATTAATTTTCAGAATAAAATACAATGCAGAGTTGAATTAAACTGAACATTAATGGGACAGAAAAAGAATGATAAAATATTGTCCTTGGTATGAGCATCACTACAATATAGTAAATACAAGTCAGTTGTCTATGTTGCTTAAACGCAAATGTGTGTAGATTTATGACTGTCAGAATACATAAAAATACATAAACATATACAAAAGGAAACATAACCAAGAAAAGTCACATTTACATTTACTGCATTTTTAGAAAAAAATCTAATGGGCAAATGTTCTCACATCACATCATCTGAAAGAAAAGCCATTTACAAAATCTGAATTCAGAAACTGATTTCAGACTATATGTATCAACAAATTTAAACTGAAATATTATGTGTGAACAATCAAATCATGTGTAATTGAAAAAGTTAATATTGATATTACATGTACATTATATTCAATCCAGTCTCATGGTAATATGTAAGTATTGTACAAGTTGGTGATTTTATATGAAAACCTGATTTGTAGGAAAAACGTCACCATGAAGGTCCACCACCAAACCTAACCTTCAGACGATCATGTTAGCAGATCGTATAAAAACTGATGAATGAGAAATTCGCAAAAGTGCCAAATAGGAACATTACATGAAATTGTGTGAGTATGTTTGCCACCAATTTGTAAAATACTTATAAACTGCTACAACTGTTTTTACATAAATGTGGCCACATGGTCTGTTACCTGTTTCCATTCGAGAACTCATATGCACAGTTATACATTCCGACAATCACCTTCTTGTCATCAATGCGGGACAACATGTATATTACTGAGGCGTAAGTGACAACAAGGTCCAGGTAGTTCTTGGTGAGGTCAAAATTTGAAGCCTGAAGCAGATCATGACAACAGATTAATGTAAAACCATCTCTGCGTCCTTTAATTTTCTATTTTCTCTTCAAGAATCATACTTACTATGTTAAAGTAGCACTGGCAGGCATCTATTGTGTTGAGCAACTCATAAACATTGTCCTAAAGACAAAAGATACAATTTAATAAATTAATCAATAAATTAATACTGATTAAAAATGAATTTAAGATAAAGAATACTGATACTATAACAAGAATAATGAAAATATAAATAGTTTTAGTTAATGTGGAAAATTAACATTCAAATTTGGAATCTGGTGGCTCTTCAAAACACTTTTTTAACTTTTATATTAAGGCACAGTGCCATAAGCCTCACAAACATTTAATTAACAAATCTATCAATACCTTTTCTCAGAAATTCCTCATTTTTTCACCATCAGGCTGAGACAAAGGTTAGTGACACCTTTTTAAGCTTAGCTCCAGTAATATTGAAAGATTTACCTTGCTGATGTAACAATCCAACAATTATTCAAAGTTTGTCATATTCCAGTATCTCATGAAAAATGATGCACATCCATAGATGGGGATATCTGATCTATGCTGATTTTTTAAGTTGTTATAACATTGCCTCTTTTCAAAGAATGTCAGGTCAAACATCAGCAAACTGCAACTAGCTCTAAAGACGTCAGGGCCCAAAATACAATTCCATTTAATAATTTAGAAGACATTTTTAGTCTTTGCTACTTATCATTAGTGTTTGTCTATATGTTAAATGCCAACAAATAGCATTTTATTCAGACAGGTGCAAAGAGTAATATAATATATACATATCTGAGCAGTGGTGAAAGGAGGTAGGAAAAATAGCCTTTGTGGTCAGTTTAAACAAACACTGCACACATGTGTCTAAAGTATTTCAAATTACCTGTATTAAATGAAGCTTTTATTTATTTATTTATTTATTACAAACAGTTGTAAAGATTTGTCTTCCTCAGTTCAAGTAGATTAAGCTGTACTTGCATAACTAGAAACTTCTGCCTAGTAATATTACCAAAATGGCCACCAAATGAACTTGATTTAACTTCACAAGTAGTTTAATCAGTTGACATTCTTACCCTGAACTCCATGATATCTAAGAAGGACTCATAGTAACTGTGCAGGCCCTCCAATACGGCAGACTTCTGCTTCTGTATGCTGCTCAGATGTTGCTGCAGAAACATGATTGAAAAACAGGTAAATATTCAACATTTGAGCCAAAAACACTGACAACAATTAATCAATTTTTACCCCATGAATACTCACACTGCCACCCCTAATGTCAATGTTGGGAAATTTTCTGTTGATATATTTTACGGCAGACTCTGTGCTTTTGTCAGTGAAGTATGATGGTCTTCGCTTTGGGTCTGTGCATACCTGAAAAAAAATGCATACATGACCCAAAACCTAGAATTCAAAATCACGTAAAACACAAAATGCCAGAACAAATATTCCATAAACTGTACACGAATTTGTGATCGCCTCAGTCCCCTTTAAATGTCATAAGAAAGTTGCGTCAAACTTCAATCGGCTCCTCCTGTCTTTCAGCGCGTTCTTCTTTTTTTCAATCCGCAGACCGCGACAATAGTGCGCAGAGTGAGAAACAGAGGACAAGGTGTGTGTTTATCAACAGATTGTTATAATATCTGCATATGTGCGGTTCTTTGTCATAAAAGGAGCAATCGGTTCCCCATCTACTGTAGTTTTCGCTGTGTTCACCCCTCATCTCACCACAGCTGACTTTATAAAATGATCATGTTTCCATTTTCATTTGAAAATTTAACGTCCATAATAATGCATATTCCAGTGCATGTGCAATAAGGTTTGCATACTTAAGGAAACAGGGTTGTAGTAGAAATGCAAACCGTAATTTTGTGTGTGTGTGTATATATATATATATATATATATATATAATAGAGGCCTGCATAACCTTTGGCCTTTACAGCATGAGTCACTGTAGAGCATTGATCTCAAACTCAATTCCTGGATGGCCACAGCTCTGCACAGTTTAGCTCCAACCCTAATCAAACACACCTGATCCAGCTAATCAAGATCTTCAGCATTAGTAGAAACTTCCAAGCAGGTGCGAGTTGGAGCTGGTTGGAGCTAAACTAATACAGAAGCTTATGCCATTAGGGTTGGTCAAAGGATTTATCAATTGATATATTTGCACTATAACATTTGCATTAGTCTTGGGAGTGGATTAGTACTTTAGAAGCTCTACAGTGACTATACGTAACACTGGTTCTGAGACAGACAGGAAGTGCAGCCTGTTTGCAGTGTGTGTGAGAGAGATGTGGTTTACAGAAAGGTCCTGTTCATTTCCTGTGTGCACTTCCTCTTTCTCTACAAAACTGAGACAGAACTTTCTTCTGAAAACATGACAAAATACAATATATAAATGATACTTTTAAAAGCCCTCTGAATAAAATATGTATAATGTGCTTTCAAATCCCACCTGAATAATAAAAACACATAAGAAAAACGTAAAAAGCAGCACAGGATTTGAGCATCGTAGTTTCCACAAACAATCCAACAAACAAAGCAGTCAATTCAGTTTAGTGTGCTGAGAATCAATCACATATTCACTGCGAGTTCAAACTATCAAAATTTCACTCCTGACTATATCCGTCTTTTTCATGGGTTTGTGAATATTTCAAGCATCCATTTTCCTCTCACCTTTTTAATGTGGTTCATTCTAATCAGCACTCCTTGACCCCGGTCATTGAGTATGACCAGTTTTTCAGCCAGTTTGAACTGGTAGGCCATGATCCCTGTCCAGATGATATGATCCTCAGTGAAACAGTGAATGCTGCGGTCTTCAGAGATCAAGGAGACACCAAATCAACATTAACACCCATTCTGTAGAGAAGGCGGTGCTTACAGAGCTTCCGCTTTACATGTCTTATGACACATCTCAGCACGTTCACGCTCAACTTACATCTGTCTCACATTTTGATTGCATTCTTTGGCATTTATTGCACTTACTGAGCAAAGACAGGCCAAATAGAAACCTCAAAGTGTGTCATGGCTGCTGTTTCCTCATAGTGACTCAGTGACTTTACAGAAAAAAACAGCTTTCACTGTTTCACTGAATCCTCTGTTGTCCATGTTACTTAACAAATCCATGTAATCAAGTAAACTTAAATGAAAAGTGTTTAGTGTTTCAGTGAAATGAAGTTGTTCTATGAACATAATACTGGTGAGTAAATTGAACAAACAGAAAAACGATGCAGGACACAGTGAGCGACTGAAGGCCAGGAACAACATTAAAAAGGAGTCATGTTGCTCATTATTAGTCTACATAGAAGATGCAGCTTTTTCATAGTCTATATTGGTTGTATTTTTCATTAACATTTATAGAAACCTGGAAAATACGCCAAGGGTGTATGAGATCATGATCAAGATTAGCCAAAAACAGTGACCCAGTCAAATTCCGAAGGACAAAAACAAAAACCATGCTACATTTGATGTTGTTTAAACTGTTTCATTCAGATATACACCAATTAGGCATCACATTATGACCACTGACAGGTAAGTGAATAACACTATTATCACTATTATACACTATTATCTCTTCATCACAGCACATGTTAGTGGATGGGATATATTAGGCAGCAAGTGAACATTTTGTCCTCAAAGTTGATGTGTTAGAAGTAGGAAAAATGGGCAAGCGAAAGGGTTTGAGCAAGACTGACAAGGGCCAAATTGTAATGGCTAGACAACTGTGGCTAGTACACCACGTTAAGTGCGCCAAAACGGTATTTATCGTTTGAATTAAGTATTAAAACTTACAACATTTAAGAGCTGAAACTTTTTTTAAAATCACAAGCAGGATTGCCAATTTGGCGTGAGATTTACATGGTAAGAGTGAGAGCGTGAGACAGAGCCTGAAAGCGTGTCGCACGCCAAATGCGTAAGAGTTGGCAACCCTGATATAATAGTATTCTAGGGAATTTTGTGCTTCTAATTTTATAGCAACAGTTTGGACAGGACCCTGTTCTATTATAACATTACAATGCATCTGTGTATAAGGAAAGGTTGAAAAAGAAATGATTGCTTCAGTCAGTGTGGAAGAACTTGACTGGTCTGCATAAAGCAAAGTCCTAAACCCAGCTGCATAAAGCAAAGTCCTAAACCCAGCTGAACACCTCTGGTGTGACTTTAAATGCAGACCTTGAGCCAAAAGCTCAACACCAACTACCAATGACTTGTGTGTGTAAAGTCATTTTAGACTGCCAAAACTGTTGCAAAAGAGGATATACAATTTTTAAACACATTAATTATGTTTCCATCTTTGTTGCCACAGTTTTGGAAGTGCCTTTTTCTGTTCTAAAGAATGGGGTTTCCCAATAATTTTGTCCCTATAGTGCAGGGGTGCTCAACCCTGGTCCTGGAGATCAACTTTCCTGCAGAGTTAAGCTCCAACCCTGACCAAACACACCTGAACCAGCTAATTAGGATCTCAAGGAGCACTTGATAATTACAGACAGGGATGTCTGATTAGGGTTGGAACTAAAACTCTGCAGGAAAGTTGATCTCCAGGAACAGGGTTGGCCACCCCTGCTATAGTGTATGTATAAGTCATTGGTGTTTGGTGTTGAGTTTTTGGCTCAAGGTCTGCATTTGAAGCACACCAGAGGTGTTCAGCTGGGTTTAGGACTTTGCTTTATGCAGACCAGTCAAGTTCTTCCACACTGACTGCAGGGTTGCCAACTCTCACGCATTTGGCGTGAGACACACGCTTTTAGACTCTGTCTCATGGTCTCACTCTGCCCATCTAAATCTCACGCCAAACTGGCAACCCTGCTTGAGATTTTAAACAAAGTTTCAGCTTTTAAGTGTTGTAAGTTTTAATACTAAATTCAAACGATAAGTACCGTTTTGGCTCACTTAATGTGGCGTAAATTGTAAGATGTAGCGCTTCTGTTAACGCCAGAGCCATTGAAAAACAGAGCTGCGACAAACTTTGATCTGGCTGGCGTCGCTGCCACGCGGTCACGTGATTCATGGAGCTCTCCAAACAAACCAACGTTGACAGTACATGTGAATGTGTTTAAGTAGGATAGAGACGACAGCTTCACTATACAGGCATTTGCAGCAATTTTTGGTAAACATTACAGCATATTATGCATTGATTTTTACGTCAATGACTTTTACAGTATAACTTGATTCTGGAGAGTGATGGAGAGGCAACTCTTTCAAAACTTATAGCAAAAAAAATATAATGGTTACTATAGTTAAACCATGGTAACCACAAATTAACCATGGTCTTGCTACACTAACCATAGTTTAACCATGGTATTTATATTAAAACTATGGTTATACAAACGGTAATCAATGTTCTGATGCTTACAATACCACTGTTAATGCTTTCAGCAGTGGACAGGGGTCAGCATGGGCACCCTAACTGGTTTGTGGCTATGCAGCCCCATACGCAACAAACTGTGATGTACTGTGTATTCTGACACCTTTACATCAGAACCAGCATTAACTTCTTGAGCAGTTTGAGCTGCAGTAGCTCATCTGTTGGATCGGACCACATGGGCCAGCCTTCGTTCCCCACAGGCATCAATGAGCCTGTCGCCAACAGTTCAAAACACTTCCTTCCTTGGACCACTTTTGATAGATAATAACCACAGCAGACCGAGAACACCCCACAAGAGCTGCAGTTTTGGAGATGTTCTGAACAATGGCTAGTTTTTCAATGGCTCTGGTGTTAGCAGAAGCGCTACATTTTACAATGTACGCCACATTAAGTGAGCCAAAACGGTACTTATTGTTTGAATTTAGTATTAAAACTTATAACACTTAAAAGCTGAAACTTTGTTTAAAATCTCAAGCAGGGTTGCCAGTTTGGCGTGAGATTTACACGGGCAGAGTGAGACTGAGACAGAGTCTGAAAGTGTGTGTCTCACGCCAAATGCGTGAGAGTTGGCAACCCTGCAGTCAGTGTGGAAGAACTTGACTGGTCTGCATAAAGCAAAGTCCTAAACCCAGCTGAACACCTCTGGTGTGCTTTAAATGCAGACCCTTAGCCAAAAACTTACCAAACACCAAACACCAATGACTTGTACATACACTATATGGACAAAGATATTGAGAAACCCCATTCTTTAGAACAGAAAAAGGCACTTCCAAAACTGTGGCAACAAAGATATAAACATAATTCATGTGTTTAAAAATTGTATTTCCTCTTTTGCAACAGTTTTGGCAGTCTAAAATGACTTTACTCATACAAGTCATTGGTGGTTGGTGTTGAGTTTTTGGCTCAAGGTCTGCATTTAAAGTCACACCAGAGGTGTTCAGCTGGGTTTAGGACTTTGCTTTATGCAGCTGGGTTTAGGACTTTGCTTTATGCAGACCAGTCAAGTTCTTCCACACTAACTGAAGCAATCATTTCTTTTTCAACCTTTCCTTATACACAGATGCATTGTCATGTTATAATAGAACAGGGTCCTGTCCAAACTGTTGCTATAAAATTAGAAGCACACAATTCCCAAGAATACTATTATATGCCTAAACATTTAGATTTATACTCATGGAAATTACTAAAGTACTCAAACCTGTTCATTAAAAGGGGTGTCCCAATACTTTTGTCAGTATAGTGTATATCTTAAGTGTCGCTTTTGAAATGTTTAGGGAAACATTTTCACAGCTTTTACTGTGCCAAAACCAGTTGTACCGATCCCTTCTTGGCTTGTAGTATTTTTGTCTCCCTGATGTCTGTGGGCTGGTGGTTTTCCAGGTACTGGTCTTAGCTCATTAATCCTGCCTGGATTCACCTGTGAGATAATGGTGAGAGGTTTTTAAAAACCTTTGAGATTTGTTTTTGGTTCTTTTATTTTATGTATATATATTTCCTAACACATTATTTTTACAGTATACTTTAGACCAGTGGTTTTCAAACCAGTCCTGGAAGCACCCCTGCCCTGCACATTTTGTATGTCTCCCTCATCTAACACACCTGATTCAGCTCATCAGCTCGTTAGTAGAGGCTGTACAGCATGAATTGGGTGTGTCTGATAAGGAAGACATACAAAATGTGCAGGGCGGGGGTGCTACCAGGACTGGTTTGAAAACCACTGCTTTAGACATTCTATTAGGTAACTACATGTCAACTTATTCTACTAACCCTAACATAATCTAACAGTCTACTAATATTGAATCTTTCCTTATTGTGTCTTACATGCTAGCTGTGGTAAATTATAATCCATGTATTGTGAAGACCTGGATCTTTTTGCTGCTTCTGATGATAAGTGTTTGTTCTTGTGAAACTCATGAAACTAGCTGTTCAGCCAATTTTAAGTTCTTCAGAATGACTGAAATCATATACAGCTGGGGAAGTCAAGGCTTAGCTTCGCAATAACAACCTTCTTGACCTATCAAAACTGAAGCCCCGCCAGTATTTTCTGAAAGCACTGATACGCTCTTTCAATTCAACCAGATCTAAAATCATCACACCATTTTCACTTCCTGTGACATATTCTTTATGACCTCTAGTGATATGAGGGGTGTATTTCTTTCAGGAGTGTCATCACAGGAGTTTCAAATCTTTCTTTTGCAATGGTATTAAATTCTCTATTAAAATTCTGTGTTAAATTCATGAACAAACCGTTGCGTTTGTTTTGATTGTGTGGATCATACTTTTTTACACATTATAAAGCCTTCATTTATATTTGTTTTATAGACTTTAGGTTGCACATTATTTAGATTTAAACATTGGGTAAGGTGTGAATAAAAATACAGAAACAATATTACACGTTCTTCTTTATTTCTCATTAAAAAAAAAAAAAAAAATCAAATTAATCAGTACAATGTATTAAATCATTAATAAATAGTGTGACGTATATCTCATATTTTCCTAAAGGCTCATTGTTGGTGTATGCAATGTTTTAAGAGCTGGCCATTTTGTGTCTACATTATTGTAGTCTTTACTTGTGACACTGAAGTGCTACCTCAGTCAATACTTAAAGTGATAGTTTCTCAAAAATGACAATTCTGTAATCGTTCACTCACGCTTCCAAGCTCGTGAGACTTTCGTTTATTTTGAGCAATTTCTGTCCTTCCATTGAAAGTCCATGCAACCAAATCTCTAATGCTTAAAAAGGTTTGTAATGTAAAAGTAATCTTGTAATAAAAACATGATAAAATAAAATATGAATTGACCAGTTTAATCCAAGTCTCCTGACTTCTTGTATGTGCATTGTTAAGCGTTTATATGTGAACAAAAGCTTAAATTAGATTAAACATTTGATTTATATGAATTACGTTTAGCAACTATGTCTTTATGAATTTTTGGAAGTGTCAAAGTTCTGGTTAAATGGAATTTCAGTGGAGGGACAGGTTTAATTAAAAATATCTTGTAATGACGTGAGATTTTTTGGGTGGACTATCCCTTTTAGATTAAATTCTTAAACATCTTACTCTTAAAACTTATAGGAGTTACACTAATTTTATGACTTTTTATTTATTTATTCTAATGTTATACATTTTAATGCCATGCCAAGACAAAATAAAGCACATAAATATTACAAATACACAGGGTAGAGATAATAATAATAATAATAATAATAAACTTAATATGCCTAGTACCCAGTGTTGGGGAGTAACTAGTTACATGTAACAGAATTACATAATTAAATTACAAAATAAAAGTAACTGTTATTTGTTACAGTTACTGAGAAAAGGTGAGTAATTTAATTACAGTTACTTAAAAATACAGAAAATGTTACTGATTACAAAGGGAGTTATGCCTTCCACACACACATACAGATTTAATTGATTTCTTTCCCAAATGGAATTAACTGCTGTAAAATATGAGACGCCAATGTTTCAGGAGGACACGGAATAGGACACATGCTTATTCGATAACCGTTTCATTTCCAATTTGGGTTTATGTGTATGCTTTCTTTTTGTGAGATTAGCTGTTTTTTTTCCCCCAAAGCATTGTCAGATGCCATTTTAAATCTACATTTAACCTCAGAACGATCTCAAAGTAAAAACAGGTGCTAATATCTGATTTTGTGGTGGCTACGCTTTAAAATAAAATGATTATAATCTTAATTCAAGAGATGAAGGATTTTGAAGGTCTGACAGTAATCAGTGTTGAGTAAGTTACTACTGTAATTTTAACCCTGTTTGCTTTAAATGTTTCAAAATAGTTAACAGTTGAAAACATTTGTTAGAAATGTAGAAACATAATTAAAAAGTAATAAAATGAAATCAGTTACATTATTTAAAGTAATTTAAATTGTTACACTACTACATTTTAAACTGGGTATTTAATCTAATCTGTAATTTGCAAAGTAACCTTCCCAACACCACTATTACCAAAGATTTTTTTTTTTTTAATAAACAAAGATTTAAAATAAACTGTTTAATGATAAGGTCTGTTACTATACTGTAATTTTAATTGTAAGGGAGTTGTTTAATAGTTAAAATGTGAGTTAAGTAAGTTACTGTTATTCAGTTAAGTTTATTAGCTTGTCGTTTAATGGTTAAAGTGTGTTACTGAGTTAAGTTTAATGGTTAGAGAGTGTTATTGAGGTGAGGTGATTGGTTCAAGTGTGTAAGGGTCTGATGTCGCTCCGCCCTGAGATCAGACAGGAAGTGAATAGAGACAGACTGAGAACAGGCCAGAGTTTCACAAACACACTTTCATGAAATAAACTCATGAAATATCAGCTGAACGCATCGCTTAACAACATACACTACAATACACCGCACAACACCTCTGAAGCGCGGCAGACGGAAGAAAGTGCTCGGAGGAGATGAGATGCGCGCTTTACTCTTCTAAACTAGTTTAACTAGCTCTACACGCGAGAAGAAACGTGGTGAGTGTCTCCCATTGAGTGTTTGTATGTGTGCTCGTTATATTACACGTAACAACGCTTCATGTAATGTCGTGTTCATAAGTGTTGATGCATGAGTTCGGTGGATGTGATTTGATGACGTGTTATTGACTCTGTAAGTTTAGTTAAACTCATATTGTGACTGATGAGACTGATTGATATTTGCTCATCACTCTCATCCTGCGAGTGTGGGACTGTTACAGGCCAAACTCAAATATCAACTGTAATTTACCACAGCACTATAGACAGCAGTACTAACAGTGTGAGAGTTTTTCTTGGAATATGTTGTATCATGTTGTTTTTTGGACAGTTCAACAAGTATCCAACCAGCTGTCTGGGACAATGGTCAGCAATACAATGAGTTTCCAAACATGTTAAAGCCATTGATTCCATTCCTAAAACACAATGGCAGCTCTGTATTTTCATTCTAAACCCCAATTTATACAGTAAAATGTTTCAACTTTTTCTATTAAGTGAACACTTTACATGTTTTTTATGTTTTCTCTCAATACAATTACAGACATTTTCAAAACGCTGTTTAAAAAGCATAATAAAACAGTAATCATTTAAAATTTTAATGTATTATTATTTGATAAACTTTTTGGGGGTTCCCCAGACTTCAGTAAAAAAAAACCCTAAATTATCTATAAATTACACAGTCTGCTGTCATACAGCAGTCACAGTCCAGTTCAGCAGAGATGCTTGTCATGACGTATTATGGGTTGGTCCAGCTGTTTGCTGCAGGTCATGGCGCAGGAGAGTGCAGTGCAGTATGAGCCGGTGGCGGAGATTGGTGGTGGTGCTTATGGGACTGTGTACAAGGCACGAGATAAAGACAGCGGGCAGTTTGTGGCTCTGAAGAGTGTGAGAGTGCAGACCAATCAGGATGGCCTTCCCCTGTCCACGGTGCGAGAGGTGGCGCTGCTCAAACGACTCGAGCAGTTCGACCATCCCAACATCGTTAGGTACTGAAACGCAAACACACACACATGTTCGTTGACCAACTTCAGCAGGATCTTCATTTAAACATTCTTTTACACATTTAGGTTTTTGCATAAAATTTTATAATGGCTTCAGTCAAATTACTGTCATGTTAATTTTTCAAAAACAATTAACGACGGTAATCTAGAGCGGATGACATTTTAGTTCACATCAGGTCTTGCTTCTGCCTCAGGCGAGCATTGTATGACTCATTCCAGTCGTGGTCTGTTTTCTGCATTATAATGACCTGCACATTAAAGGAGAAGTCCACTTTCAGAACAACAATTCACAAATAATTTACTCACCCCCTTGTCATCCAAGATGTTCATGTCTTTCTGTCTTCAGTTGTAAAGAAATTATGGTTTTTGAAGAAAGCGTTTCAGGATTTTTCTTCATATAATGGACTTGATTGGTGCCCCGATTTTGAACTTCCAAAATGCAGGGCTCTAAGTGATCCCAGCCGAGGAAGAAGGGTCTTATCTAGCGACGAGATCTGTCTTTTTTTTTTCGGAAAATACATTTTTTTATACGTTAAGCACAAACGCTTTCGTGGCACAGGTTCTGGCATGCACGTTCACGACGCTACGTACTACTGAATCACATCAAAAGGTCACCTGGAACTACAGACCCAGTGTTTACAAAGTGAACGCGCAAAGACTAAGAAAGTGCAAGTAAGTCAAACGCTGTTTACAGACAAAAAGGTACAACAATGTTGGACGATTCTGAAGTTGTAGGAGAAAATAAGAGTTTCTCGCCATACGCCATACACAGATGATGAACTTAGACGTGAGTCGTAGTAGTGATGGGAAGTTCGGATCGTTTTACCGACTCGGATCTTTGAGTCTCGTTCAGCAAAATGAACAAATCGTTTTTTTCGAGTCATTTTGTTCATTTTAGCAAAATATAATTAAAATGTTTTAAAAATTATAATGCTATAAGAAACAGAAAAGATTAATTAATTGTTTATCTGGGTCTTTAGTCTATGATTAGCTCACCTCACCTCTTATCTGACAAGTTTTCGGGTTTGAGTCATTCGTTCATCACATAACAGCCTCACAAGCTCAACCAATGCTGTGTGAGCCAGAAAAAGAATTGATTAGTTCATCTCTCGAGTCTTCGGGTTCGAGTCGTTTGTTCATCTTATGGGGCTGTCACGTGATGAACGAACGAATCGAAAACCCGAAGACTCGAAACAGGTGAACTAATTCCAGTACAGAACCTAATAGGATGTTGCGCATGTGCAACTGAACGAATCACTCCCTGAGATGACTCGTTCTTCCCGAGTCACATTAAAGATTAGTTCAATATGAATGAATCGTTTAAGAACGACCCATTATTAATTTGTAGCATCGTGGACGCGCATCCCAGTGCCTGTGCTACACAAGCTTTTGTGCTTAAAAAGTATACAAGTTTTTATTTTTCAAAAAAAATGACAGATTGTTTCGCTAGATAAGAACCTTTTTCCTCGACTGGGATCGTTTAGAGCCCTTTGAAGCTGCATTTAAACTACATTTTGGAAGTTCAAATTCAGGGCACCAATCAAGTCCATTATATGAACAAAAATCCTGAAATGCTTTCCTCAAAAACCATAATTTCTTTACGACTGTGGATGAATGATGAAAGACGTGAACATCTTGGATGACAAAGGGGTGAGTAAATTATATTTAAATTGTTGTTCTGGAAGTGGAGTTTTCCTTTAATAAAGTTTTAAAACACTGAAAGTGAGACAATCTGAAGAAACAGGGTCTGTTTTCTCACAATTGAGGAATATATGCGTTACATATATATGTGTTACATTATTCTGTTTCTGATAAATTATATATTATGCTACATATTTGCTTTTTATGGAAAAAGTAGTGCATTACAGTGTCTGCTGTCTCAGTCTTTGCTGTGTATCAGCAAGAGAGAAAAAAGTAAAAAGGTCTTTATGGACCATTTAACAATGATAACTGCAAAATCAAATATGATGCACAAGGTTTAAATCATGTCCTTGCCACCACCCCCCATTCCGTCTTTAGCGTCACATTTAAATATTAGATTTTTTTTTTTTTAAGCTATAAAGGTTCCTTTATAGCTTAAAACATATCCTGTTAAATTTATGGTTAATATCAGCTATTGTTGCCAAAACTTTAACTGTGAAAAATACAGTGACAACATTTCAAGTGTTTCAGAATGGCATGCTGGTGCCTGTATGTTGTAAAGCTTGTAAGCATATAGTAAGTGATATGTTAATTTATCAATTTACCTAAACTACCAGTATCTGCTTTTTACCTTTTAAATGTGCTGGTAATCACTAATAACACAGGTGTTGCAACTACTGTTTCTCATTGGAAACTACATAAATATGTATAATTTTTGCATGCAAAAACAGTTTTTAAAAAAAATAAAATGTACAGTATTTCACAATAAAATCACATAACATGAAGTTAAAGCATGTACAGTTTTTCACAGTAGCTTTAATAGTATTTTCTGTAAACAAATTACGAGCATGTTTAATAATGTATATAATTAACTGTCTGCACTTGTTCAAAATTTCAGTTTAAACTATGGCTGTCAAGTGATTAAGTGATTATTTCTAATTAATTGCAAATTAATAGCTGAGACATTACCCCAAAAGATAATTGATAGCCAATATTTTGGTAAAGGAGAAAAGCATGAAATAGACATTACAAAAAGTAGCATTGGAAAGAAATATTTTGAAAAGACTCAACACAGTTATTGCACAATATTTAGACTGCAAAGGCCTAACATAAACCGTAAAACACTAACAAAGATAATTAGATAAATATCTTGAGTAATAGTTTTTTTTCCTCCATACAGTGTAGGTCAGTGGTAACCAAAACAGTTTGGATTTGGTTACAAAAAGCTAGTCATACAGGTCATCAATAATGACAAATGTTTAATTTTTGGAGGAACTATCCCTTTAATAGGATTTTTATGAATATGGAAATATGAAAATATTTTTAATGAAATCATACTAAGGAAGGAACAAAAACTTCCAGTAGGTAGTAGTAAATGTCTTAATGAGCAAGTCATTGATTCATTCATTCATTTAGTTCATTTAAATGGTTGATTCATTTGGGAATGAAGTAAGTGACTGTCTTTATGAATGAGCCATTGAATCATTGTTGATCCGATTCGTCCAGAACGCAGATTGAGTTGGAAGCAAATTACTGGTGTGTGCTGCTCAGAGGCACACAACAGGTCTGCTGTGGCTTTATCCACCTTATTTTTCCCGTAAGAGCGTGCATGGCCGTTTGTAAATTTGATGTGTCTGGCTTCCGGTCTCATCCACTTCCAGCTTGTTTTTAGCTGTACAAAACAGCTAATTTTGCTGCTTGATATTGCAAACTGGTGTGTCTTACCATATTATTTTAATGTTTTATCTTAATTATGAACACAGTGGTTTGTAGTGCAAACAGTTCTGTTATTCTTCTTGTTATGAACCGGCTTATGAACCCGGCTTATGTCTAACACATTACCAGAAAATGGCTTGCTTCCACATTGGAAAATAAGGTGGATAGGTAATATTTTTATTAGCAAAACTGAGCAAAAACAGACAATATTGTGTCTAAAATAGGAGTGTGTGAAAATTACGACAAAATCTCGATAGTTTATGGAATTTTGTCAATAACAGTAATTAGATAATATTTTTGCTAAGTGTGTTATTGTGCTGGTGGCATGGTTTAGGATTGCTGTGGACAGCTGAAACCCAAAGCGCCTTTAAATGCTGTATGGTGGTTAGTTTACAGTGGTAACAACAAGTAATTTTTTTCAGTAAGTTTAAACCGATTTCTATCTTTATGTGCATTTTTATCTTTATAAGACCATTTATCTTTATGAGACCAATTTTCTCTAAATGTATGCACATTTTTTGTTGTTGTTAAATTCTTACATTTGATCAATAAATTCAAATAGTAAGACACTATAGGGCTGTTACAGCAAATTTTATTGATACAAATCAGTATCAATAAAATTTGCAATGCAGAGGTGGCACAGAATCTGCGTCTGAAGTGGCATTCAGATGCAATTACACAGACTGTTTAATGCAAGACATAAATGCATTTAATTTGCATTTACAAATGCATAAATAATGTTTTGATGTTTTGAAACAAATCATTAAATACTGATATTTGATATGATTTGGGGGTGGTGGTATACTTTAAATATAAAATAAATTTTTACCAGGTTATGATCTGCATACAAACAGGTACATTTGATGTGTGATGTGTTTGTGTGTGTGTTTAGGCTGATGGATGTGTGCGCCACACTCAGAACAGACCAGGAAACTAAAGTGACTCTAGTGTTTGAACACGTGGATCAGGACCTCAGGACGTATCTGGAGAAAGTGCCGGCACCTGGACTGCCCATCGAACGGATCAGAGTAAGATCACCAAACACATTCACTTGCTCACACGCTGCAGAAGTCCCATATAGGACTTGCATATCCAGCTCGGGGGGTTTGTTCCTGTGGAGGTTTTCAGAGGTTCTTTGTCGTCTGTCTGAGAAATGAGCCTTATGTAAGGAGGAAAAAGAAAATATGTGCTGATCCAGATGTTTGTGTCAGACAGCATCTGAAGCTTCACGCAGAAACATACTGGTGTAAATATAGATCAAGTCCTAATGTTTGTTTGCGATTCAGCAATTTAATTACTTAAATATACAGTGAAGAAAGTTGAGCCTCAAACTGAATGCTTTCAAAAGAGAAAACCAGTAATTCAGACACTTCAAACTTTTTCTTTCCAGCCTTGTGGCGTAAAATGTCTGCTGGATGTTCCCCATGAAATTATGTAATGTTCTAACTGTTCAGGATGGTACGTTTGGCCACAATTTCTGTTGAAGTTAGTTGGGAACAACAGACTTTGCAACCATATTTGCTTTTAGGAAATGCACCACAGAAAGACTTGTATTTTCACTTGTGTTTAAAAAAAAAAAAAAAAAAAAATTGTTGAATTCCGTAAACATATGTTTTTACAAGCAACTAGCATTTCTACCAAAACCCTTAGTGTATATCCATAACCTTATAGTACATACATGTTGTTGTTGTTATTATTAATATTACACAGTACTTACCCGTGTAATTACAGTGCAACGAGGACACATTAAAATAAAGCGTGACCCAGATGTTAATAGCATATATGTTGTGTTTGCTTGTGATGCAGGACTTGATGCAGCAGTTGCTGTGTGGTCTGGCGTTCTTGCACTCAAATCGAGTTCTCCATCGTGATCTGAAGCCGGAGAACATTTTGGTGACCAGCAGAGGACAGGTTAAACTGGCTGACTTCGGTCTGGCACGGATCTACAGCTGCCACATGGCACTTACACCGGTGGTGAGATGGACACACATGCTCTCATGCCATGAATGCACATCGCATTGCAGTGCAAAGACAGCTGATGTTGTTTTCTCTTGTTGTTCAGGTGGTGACGTTGTGGTATCGCTCTCCTGAGGTGCTGCTCCAGACCACATACGCCACACCGGTGGACATCTGGAGCACCGGCTGTATCTTCGCTGAGATGTTTAAACGCAAGTGAGTCTTAAGTAGTGATGCTCATTAAGCACTTTATGTACAGTTTAATAGTTAATCAGGCTGAATTCAGTATCAGGTGACCTCTTAATTTTTATGTATTGATCAATTAGTGCAAACCAGTTTCAGTATATTAAATAAAACATGTCTGGAGTATTTACAACTTGATGTTTCTGTGTTTTGCTGTTGAATGCAGCCTGTTTCATTAAGTAAGATATAATCTTAATTACTTGATTTATTTTGAGATTGTATGGATTTGTTCTATATAGACATATGCAGATACATTTACATTTATCAGATGCTTTTATCCAAAGCGATATCATTCATCAGAGAGCCAACAACATTTGTAATATACAATGGCAGGTTATATATTACATAGTAGTATATTGTATATTTCACAGCTGCTTTGAATGTGGCTCATCAACTCAGAATTTGAATCTGCAACTGTTCTTATTAAGTTTATATAAAGCATTATTAATGACTGGCTTTCTAATTCCCATTTTCCCATCAGGTCTGTTACTGATTCATTGGTAATTAATGATTTGTATTGTGATGTCTCATCTTTCAGACCTCTGTTCTGTGGAGATTCAGAGGTGGACCAGCTGGGCAAGATTTTTGCGTACGTACAAACACGCACGCTCATGTTACAGAGGCTGATACTGGAGAGACCAGCGCACTACATATTAGATCATCATCACTGGTAAACATCTCTCATGATTAACATTGGTGTTGATTGACAGGGTGATCGGCCTTCCGGCTGAAGATGAGTGGCCCACTGATGTCACTCTGTCCTGGCAGAACTTTAGCCCTCAAACCCCTCAGCCAATCACAGACTGCGTTCCTGAGATCAGTGAGAAGGGGGCGGAACTCTTATTGGTGCGTTCACATTCAATGTCACTTCACATTCAGCTACAATTTTACCAGAATAAGAACAAGAAAACAAGTCAGTGGGCTAAAGGTGATGTAAAAAAGCTAGATTTATTTTATTAAAATCTCTTTTGGGTTATTAATGTTATCGAACTGAAATAAAAGAATATATGTATTTCAGCTAGTCGGTAAAACATCTCATTTTTTTAATATGAAATACTAAAGCTGAATGAAAATAGTAACAAAATTACTAAAACTTTAAAATTTAAAATAAAATGTAACAAACAAAGCATAATAAAAACTAAAGTAATCTATATAATAGTGATACTAAACAACCCTAATTTGAATGTTTGTTTGTTTGTTTGTTTTGACTCGTTTCTACACACAAGAACTAAATAAATAAACTAAATGAATGCAGTTTCCTTGACTTTTATCTTCCTCTGTCTCAACAGGAAATGCTGACATTTGACCCGTTGAAACGAATCTCTGCGCTGAATGCTTTGGAGCATCCATTCTTTACAGAATGACCACTTAATTCCCATCATTCATTGCAGTTCGAAGTCTCAAATGCAGACTGGACCATAAAGAGTGTTTTTCTACCGCATAACTAAGGACTGAATATTCAACCATACCCAACTGTGTGCCTAAACGTATTTCTCTGTGAGTTTATCAAGTTATTTCAGTGTTGTACAGGATGAGCGAGCATGATGATAGACATGAACTTTTAAGTGTCATATTTCTCTGCCTTTACAGTGTGTTGTGGGTCATTGGAACATTATCATTAGCAGGTGCTATAAGGCTGCATTACATTCTGGTGGGAGAGCAGTGTTTGTGTGTGTGTGTGTGTGTGTGTGTGTGTGTGTGTGTGTGTAAGACTGTTATCCTGTGTCCAGCATCAGTGTGCTGGTTTTACTGCCGCTTTGTATGTTTCCACCAGACAAAACAGATAAACCAAAATAATGGCCCCTACAACTCACTGATTAGGGATCAGGATTATGTCCTCACTGTGTAAAGTCTGCTAAAGGTGGGCGTACACGGTGCGATTTTTGAGGTCGTACGAGCTCGCATGCGATTTTTTTTTTTTGGTTATCGGAGGAAATCGTCTCTTCTCGTATGGTCGGGGCTCGTATGGTGTGTGAGAAATTACGAGACGAGCAGAGTGCCTTACGAGCACTTCCCGACCTTACGATCATTTTTAAACATGTCAAAAAACTTCGGGAGCTGTCGGATTGAAAGCGTGACGTGTGTGCTGTTGAACGAGCCGATTTGTTGAGCAAACTGGAAATGACCAATCAGAAAACCATATAGCAAAAGTCCTGAAGGCAGTTTTATGATTCTGCATTACTGTTCTTCCACAACAATACAACATGTAAGTTGCAGTATGTATACAATAATACCTAAACTATTCAGCATTTTAACATGTAACAACGTCACAAATTGCAGAAACTTGCATGACACGCAATGATTGTGTAATTTACAATATCTTCCACGACGACGATTAAGAAAAGAAAGTCCATGTTGTTCTCTGCCCTTAAGCCAAACTCTATGCCATGCCCTTGGTTTTCTTTTCTTTTTTTGTTTTTTCGCAAGCCATTGCTGCCACAAAGAAAAGGATCTCTTCCTCAGAGTCCATGTTTTTGGCGCGGAACTTCGTGAATGTGATTGCCTCGGAAATCGGCAGGTTTTAAAATCGTGACGTGTGCGTGGCCATACGGTCTTCCGACTGTCCGAATTCGCACCGTGTACGGCCGCCCTAAGACTGATGCAATACAAAAACCATTATAGTCGATGAAGCAATTCACAGCTTCCTTTTTTCTATCATTCTATCATCATCAGTCTAACTGAAATAAAATGGTTTTGTTTATAAATATGTGTGGATTTTAATTTTTTTAGTTAGTTTGATCATCATACATGAAATAATAACTGTTACATGAGATCTGGTGATGAAATAAAGCTGCTGACTTGAATGGAAAAAGCTTGTAATGTGATGTTTGTTTGTGGGTAAGATATGTCAAGTGACGTCATGTTTCTGCTGTCATGTCAGTGGAAACGCTGGCCGAGCAGCAGCACCAGTGCAGTGGCACAGGGATAATGAGTCTTTTATTGCTGGAGGATGTCAGTCTCTGTGTGGACGCTGCTGTCAGCTGCTGGGTTTTAGATCATGGTTTTCAGAAGAGTTTTACACTGGTGGTTTTGCACCACCAATGTGTAGCATCCACCTGGATGATGCGACAGCAGCCATAGTGTGCCAGAACACCCACCACACACCAGGTTATTGATGGAGAGGAGACAGAGTAATGAAGCCAATCAGTATATTAGGAGGCCATGATGGTCAGTTTTCCCAGTTTAGTTTTCCCAGGAGGTCTCACATCCAGGTACTGAACAGTTTCAACCCTGCTTAGCTTCAGTGGGCGACCAGTCTCGGCCTACAGGGTGATATGTCTGTTGGCTGCATAAGAATTTCTCTGCCTCCCCTTTGCCGACTCTCAATTCTGCACAAATACAGTACATGTAAGACATACTTGGCTACAAATTAACTCAGCAGTTACGAGTTTCAAGGTGTGTGCTACAGTTTTTACAGTACAAAGAATAGTGAAATTTCTCTCATCTGAAGTACTGCTACTATGTACTGTAATTGTAATGTGTAAGTAGTGTAATAACCATGTAGATGAGCCAGCAGGCCAGCTTTCCTTATGGTCATTCCATGCACAAGAACATGGTCAACTATAGTGCTTTGTATTTCATCAGGAACAAATGACATTTGACCTTGTCCCCTTTATTTTTCTTTTCTCCTCCTCTTCCTTTTTGCCTCCCACTACCAGGATTTATTTTCCAAAACACAAAATCACCTGTATTCTTGTTCTGATTGGTGTGTTATCAGTTTTGCTACTTAATGTTCACACATGGATAAATGTGTGCTATTTGTGTTCATTTTGTGATTGTTGAGGTAATTATATTGTGTGTTTGTGTTTTCTAAATGAGAACATGGGTTAACCTGTGCAAAATGTTGTTCTTGTGTAGATTTTTGCAGAAAACACTGAGCAAATTGAAACGTGTGAAAGCAGGTGAAATGTGTTAAAAGTTTTGAGAAACATGTCTTTGTTTTGTCAAATTTAATTTACCTGTTTATTCGTATATAAACATTGATCAGCTCACATATATAGAACACATGTGAGGGGCGGGGCGAGGTTAGGATGATTCCAAGGGCCCTAATCAGAGAGGGGCCCAACACAACTTCCCCAGTGAATGCAATTTTAACTGAGGGGGGGCCTGAGGCAAATTGCTGCCCCTGGGTCTACACATGCTTGTAATTGTTGCATGCAGAAAATCAATGTCTGTTAAATGTCTGCACTGTTGTATGTATGAATACTTTTGAAACTGTCATTCTGCAGCCTTGATACATAAATACGAATAAGCCACCCTGTCCCATACATACCTTTGATGCTAAATGCAACATGCAATGGAGTCTCTTCCTCAAGAGGGCACTAACCAAACTTCAAGCTAAATCTGCCTTATAGGGCTGCATTATATTTTAGGATGTTTTATAAATTACAGAGAAAATTGACTCAGGATTGCAATATTATTTAAACTTTGTCTAAATGTAATTTTAAGGAATGTAAAACAAAGCATTTTTTTTATTATTATTGAACAATGGATTAAGATATACAAAAAAAAAAAACAAAAAAAACTTGATCACATTTTTTTTAACAGCCATATTCATAAAGTGCATTATTAAACTGGTTCAGTCCAAAGGCAGACATATTTAAATGCATGTAAAGCTTCAGAAGTACCAGTATTTACCAGTTTTATATGCAACATACAATTGAACAAAGTTTGCTTGCAAGAAATAAGTTACCCAGACAGCAGCATTTTAATTGTATTGAAGTTACAAGTCGGCATCAATATATGCAGTATATTGAGTCAAGTTAAAAATATGTATTATGGTGTTTGATAACTTTTAGATCATATGTACAGTTTTATGCAAAAGTTTTGGAAAAAAAAAAAAAATAATAATAATTTACAAAAAAAATCGCTAAAATTATTAAAATAATAAAAAAAGCTGGGAGATCAAGGTAAATTGTACTTAATTTGTCTTCCAGGAATCAAGAAACAATCTTCTGTTGCTTCCGAAGGGCAGTACTAAATGGAAAAAAAATTATATTTCAACAAAATAAAAGAAATTTGGACATCTGTTCAAAAGTTTTCACCCCTGGCTCCTAATGCATCGTGTTTCCTTCTGGAGCATCAGTGAATGTTTGAACCTTTTTTAATAGTTGTGTTTGAGTCCCTCAATTGTCCTCAGTGTGAAAAGATGGATCTCAAAATCATGTAGTCACTGCTGGAAAGAGTTCAAATATGCAAAAGTTGCTGGAAAACTGAAGAATCTGCAGGACCTAGAAGACTTTTCTGAAGAACAGTGCTCAGTTTAACTGTTCAGAACAAACAAGGGACTTATGAACAACCATCACAAAACAAACAACAACAAAAACAGTCGTAGATCATCCAGGAGGTAACCACACACAGGATTAATTAATTAATTAATTAATTTCCACAAACATTTGTATGGAGTTATTTGAACAATTTCAGCTATTTTTTGGTCTTGTGGACTATATGTAAACATCTTTTATGTAAAATATCTTACTCAGGACAGTACTAAATATAAAATAACATACATTTTGTATGATCTCTCTTATTTTGTTAACATATTCACATTTTTACAGATTCTGCAAGGGGTTCCCAAGCTTTCGCATAAAACTGTATATATGATCTAAATATAATCTAAAAGTTTATTGCCGTAAAGGCTGATTTTGTGGTGTATATTTAGGGTTTGAATGCTTTAATGTAAGTGTCCTGATGAATGGCTGCTGCTAATGGTTCGATGGTGAATAGTGAGGGGGAGAGTGGGCATGCATCCTTGTCTACATTAGTCTTATTGGTGATAACAGTGGCTTAAGGTGTGTCAAGTCTTAATCCAGTTAATGAAAGACCCAGAAAAATGCGGAAAACAGGAATTGACCCTATCACAGGCTTTCTCTGAGTAACCATAAAGGTTTTCGCTTGATTGAAATTTAGTATTTTAATTAAAAAATCTGCATGTTATAGTGTTTGCAAATCTACTTTTAATGAAACTGGTTTGATCTGCATGGATTATGGATTATTATATTCTATTTGCTAATGCTTTGGTGATGAGTTTATGTCTGCTTTAATTAGGAAAATGGGATGGTAGCTTGACTGTAATGTTGGGTCTTTATTTGGTTGTGAGAGCCATGTAGAGCCATGTTTGTTAGTGCAGTAAAAAGTTCATGTTGTGTTATGGATGATTCCATATTGTTTATTTGTACTTCTAATTTGGCTCTTTTTCTGATGACCATAGTTTAGGAACTTTGAAAGATTTGGTTTATTTCTTTTGATAAATGTAACTATTCCTGTTGTATCTTCCAGATTAAAGCATCTGCTAAATTTATAAATGTAAACTATTAAGTCAATAATGCCACAATACCAATGACCAATGAGTGTTCTTAAGCAATGACAAACACTGAAATCGCATGAAGAGATTTGCAGCGGTGGATCAGAAGTGTGTTGGTATCAGGGGCCAACAGCACAAGCCTGACCCCTGCTGGATATTACACTAAAGACTGTATTTTCTAAGTAAGAAGCGAAAGAAAAACAAATACATAAATAAATATAACAATGATTCTGTTTGTTTGTTTGTTTGTTTGTTTATTTATTTATTTAATTTAACATTTTGTGTTAGTTTTGACCTGTAGGTAGTCTTAGGTTGGAATGTGTTGTATGATCTCACGTGGTCTTCCGACTTCGCTTCTCTTCCGACAGGGGGCTTTCGGACGCTCGCGTCACGACGCATGACGTACACCAATGACGCAGGCGTGACGCAGCGCGGATGTCCCAGAATGCCGCTGTCTGCCAGCGCAGCAGTGATCAATGGTCAGGCGAGTCAGATCAACCGGTGAATAAACGCGTTAAACGTTAGAGATCAACCGATGATCGAAACGCTTCGTCTCGGATGGAAATCGCTTCACGTGACTGTTCATGAGTAAATAATATCTGCATAAAGAGAGACCATCACCATACTCATCCTCCTCCTCATCATCATCAGAGCCGAAGACAAACCCAGCAGGTAAGAGATACGCGTCAGATCATCACATAACATCGCGGTCGGTAATTGATCACATGTCAGACTGTTTGAAAATGGTCCTGATATTGACACATCAGTGACTGTCAGTCGAGACAAATCAGTTTGAGCAGCCGGTGTTTCATTTCTCCATTAACATCACTTCTCATTCATGTTGTGATCACATCAGTCATCCACAAAAACGACTTCACTACCTTAACTAAAGCGCTGTGATTCTGGGTAATCTGTAATTCATTAAAGTTCTGTGAGTAACGTAAATATTGTCATACATGTCTGTGGTGATCACTCAGTATCACAGTAACCATCACAGTGTGTTTTTGAGGAATCATCATTTTAATATCCCTGAAGAAGGGTGTGTTTATGTTTTTCCTCTATTATGGAGACTTTTTTGGGTTAAAATGGCAGTCTGTTTTACAGATAAGAGTTTATTTGTCCTAAATACAGACAAACACTTTTTGCATAATTTGATAAAATTATGTCTTGATAGAGAATTACGCATTATAGTAAAACCTGTTCACCAATGATGTCCAACTTAAATTTGTCTTTGTTTCTTCACACATCCAGTGATATTGCATCTCAAGCTCTTCGGAGATGCTGTGCTTTGATTAGTAGTGGCAATACCTTATATATTTTTAAAAATGAATACAAATTATTGCAAGTTAAATATTTAAATTAAACAATGGTTAAGTAAGTAAAAAAATATGAACATATGAAAATATTAAAGTTTCTATGAACTTTTTATTAAAAACAATTATAAGATCTGGGATAAGGGTAAACCAAGATCATTACATAAAACATTTGAAAAATAGAAAAAAATATATGTTGAAGGCATGGTAATCTTATTACCTTCATATATTAAACATAAAACCGTTCTGTTGAATAAAAATCTAACCTTTCGGTCATAAGAGTATGATGTTGCCAACCGTGTGTTTCAGGGCAGATGGCGAGTCCCAGAACCAGACGTGTGCTGAAGGAGGTCCGGACTGAAGACGAGAACAATGTAAGTATCTTCATCAGCTTCTCGTCCTCTCTCTCATGCAGTATCTAAAAGCATGTTGTGTTTGTGTGTCAGGTGTGTTTCGAGTGCGGCGCGTTTAACCCGCAGTGGGTCAGCGTGACGTACGGAATCTGGATCTGCCTGGAGTGTTCAGGCAAACACAGAGGCCTCGGCGTCCACCTCAGGTCAGACTCGCTCTTCGACCACAGCAGCTTCTCAGATGGAGTTTGTCTCACTGTAGCGGTTGATTTAGATGCTTTTTGTGATTTATTAGTTTATGAGCTCTGTCTTTCTCGTCGTAGCTTTGTACGGTCTGTTTCAATGGACAAGTGGAAGGACATGGAACTGGAGAAGATGAAGGTGGGAGGAAACAGGAAATTCCGCATGTTCCTGGAGCTGCAGGACGACTATGACCCCAACTGGAGTCTACAGGACAAATACAACAGCAAAGCCGCTGCGCTCTTCAGAGATAAGGTGAGCTGTCCCAACAAAAATACCAGCCAGATATAAAAACTAAGTATAGCGCTGCAGTGATGATGTGTTTTTGTAGGCTAAACCATACCCACGTTCACTCCACAAAAACCCAACAGGTTTTTTCCATTGACTTTTGGAATAGTGCAAGAAATAAGCTATGTGACCAACAAAAGTTTATGATTCTTACAGGTTTTGCAGGTCACATCAAACTGATAGTTCACCCAAAAATGAAAATTTGATGTTTATCCCCGGGGCATCCAAGATGTAGGTGACTTTGTTTCTTCAGTAGAACACAAACGAAGATGTTTAACTCAAACCGTTGCAGTCTGTCATATAATGGCAGTCAATGGCTCCCAAATCTTTGAGAGAAAAAAAAAAACATACACAAACAAAACCAAATTAAACCCTGCGACTTGTGACGATGCACTGATGTCCTAAGACACGAAACGATCGGTTTGTGCGAGAAACTGAACAGTATTTATATCATTTTTTTACCTCTGATTCACCGCTATGTCCTACTGTCCTGACGCTTGCACATCATCTGGCGCGTGACGTGTATGCGCTCTGACATAGTATACGCAAACGCCGGATGCGATCTGCGCTTAAACGTCACTCATTATTATTGTTTACACTTTGCACAGAGATCGCTTCCGCCGTTTGCGTATACTACGCTAGAGCGCGTACACGTCACGCTCCAGATGCAGTAGGACATAGCGGTGAATCAGAGGTTAAAAAAAAAAGTGATATAAATACCGTTCAGTTTCTCGCACAAACTGATCGTTTCGTGTCTTATAACATCAGTGTATCGTCACGAGTCGCAGGGTTTAATTTGGTTTTGTTTGTGTGTTTGTTTGTTTTTTTTTGTTTTTTTTTTACTCTCAAAGATTTGGTAGCCATTGACTGCCATTATATGACTGACAGACCGCAACGGTTTGAGTTAAAAATCTTCGTTTGTGTTCTACTGAAGAAACAAAGTCACCTACATCTTGGATGCCCTGGGGGAAAGCAGATAAACATCAAACTTTCATTTTTGGATGAACTATCCCTTTAACCACAATTAAACTGCTGACGACTCAAACATTTAAAACATTTTCCCTAAAGGTTTAAGCTGAAATAGTTTGCAAGAGCACAACTGTAAGCACAATGAGGGTGTGAGTGCGACTAGTGATTGGATGAGTTAACTTGTTTGGTGTGGTGACGTTTAATTTCATAGGCCCGTTTAGAGACTTGTTAGCAGCTTCCTTTTTCAAGATAAGTTCAAGCTTTCAAATATCACAGAGGTATTGTTGATGTGTTTTATATCATAGAAGAAATTGTGAAAATATCTTCGAGCTTGTATAAAACATAAACGTTATTTCAGCCATTTAACCAGAAACCCATTCAGAAACACAGTGATGCGTTTTGTCCATAGAAATGTGTTATTCACTGCTGTGAAGTGACATCAGTGGCAGATGTTTTCCATGCAGAGCACAGATGTGATTAATCATTGAATAAATGCAATGTCAGTTGTTTATTATTGATTTATTAATGATTTGATCTTTTAGTTGTTGCAGCACTAACTGAACTGAAGTTCTGATTGTTGTGATCAGATTCATGTGACTGCTTGTATACATGACAGTATTTTGACAGGATATTGCAGTCGTTTCATATAGTTTAGCATCTGGTGTGGTAATGTGATGCTGTGTGTGTTGAAGGTGGCGACGCTGGCTGAAGGGAAGGAGTGGACTATTGAGAATTCTTCTGCCAGGAACTGGACTCCTCCACAGGCCAAGAGCGGCCTGAGCGCCACCCATCGGTACGACCCTTCTCTTTACTGCGTCTGAACAAGCTCATTATGAATGCTTATGCTGTTGGTGACGTGTGATGCTGTTGTTGTAGGTCCAGTGCCGCTGCAGGACAGAATCACACTAACTCTTCTGATAAAGCATTTGAGGACTGGCTGACTGATGATGTCAACTCCTATCAGAAGTGAGTTTGTGTTTCACTTCTTCATACACTTATTCATCATTGCATTCATTTGTTTGATGGCAGAATGTCTCCATTGACCACTGTCACGCTTATTTTTACCTGATTTATTTTTGTATTATTTAAGTTTGTTTGTGTGCACATACCAGTCAAGTATGTGTTTTTGAACAGTAACATTTTTTATTTATTTATTTTTTTAAAGGAAGTCTTTTCTGCTCCCCAAGCCTGCATTTATTTGATCAAAAGTACAGCAAAAATAGTAAAATTTTGAAAAAACAAAAAAAAAACAAAAAAAAAACAAAAAACAAAAATATATATATATATATATATATATATATAATAGGATTTACAATAACTGCTTTCTGTTTGAATATATTTTAAAGGAGAATTCCACTTCTGGAACAACGATTCACAAATAATTTACTCACCCCCTTGTCATCCAAGATGTTCATGTCTTTCTGTCTTCAGTCGTGAAGAAATTATGGTTTTTGAGGAAAGCATTTTAGGATTTTTCTCCATATAATGGACTTCATTGGTGCCCTGATTTTGTACTTCCAAAATGTAGTTTAAATGCAGCTTCAAAGGGCTCTTAAACAATCCCAGCCAAGGAAGAAGGGTCTTATCTAGCGAAATGATCAGTCTTTTTTTTTTTTTGGGGGGGGAATAACATTTTTTGTATACTTTTTAAGCACAAAAGCTTGTGTAGCACAGGCGTAGTCATCTAATATGATGACAGCAAATCAGCATATTAGAATGATTTCTGAATGATCATGTAACACTGAAGACTGGAGTAATTTCTATTGTAGCTTTTGAAAGACTAAAAAGAACACATGAAAAATTAAGGCAAATTGGGCATCATTTTGACCCTGAACCTTTCCAAAACACATGTTTGTTTCACGTGAACATTCATGACGGTAAATGAGAAAATGTAACAAAATCTCAAAAAAAAAATAAATTGTGGTTTAAAAATTGAATGTCGGTCAAATTAACATACGACACAGTAGGTTTAAAAAGGCAAGCTTAATTTAATGAATGCATGACACCAATAAGAAATTCTGTTACATTTATATATGTTTGTATATGAGGAGCTCTTTTCCAAAACGCTATAAATCCATTTTGATTAATTTGAGTAAAAATGTGTTTTCTTTACCAAGAAAGTGGCAAGATGAAAACCACTATTTTCTGTTCTAAGCTTTCACATAGCATCTTTAGGTTATAATAACATAAAAAATTCAAATTTAGATTTTGATTTTTCAAAGATTTATTATAAAAACGGATTATTTTTTCCCAAAATGCAAATAAATCCATTAGGGGTCTAAGCTTACTTTTCTTTTTAGAGAAAGTATAAGTGATGGAAAGAGATGGCATAAGTGCAATCAAATACATAAACTCTTGTTGAGGTTAATGTTTTAAATGTACAATTTTGAACAGAGAAATATTAAATAATTTTAATAACTAAAAATAAGATAAAAATTAAATACTGCCAGTAGGTGGCGGTAAGTCACTGATTTAATTTCTGAATCATATCATTCGATTCGTTCGAACGGCTGATTAATTCAGGAATAAAGCAAGTGACTCTTTTTATGAATGGGTAATCGATTAATTGACTTACTAGAAAACGCACTTTCATTCGTAAACGAAACACCGCCGTGTTTGAAGATGGAGATGCGCAGCGGCTCAGTTGTGACTTTGTTTCAAACTATTTTTGAAGATGAAATAGAGCAAAATCAGGCAATAGTGTTATATTCAGACAATGTAAGTCACTTAATATTAACTTCTTGTTTATTTAACTTTTGTATTAAATCAATATCTCATTTACCAACTCCCTTAAAATCATTAAAAGCTGTCAATCATCTTAGTTCTTCGTGATCTGACAAAATTATAATCAACGAAACTCTCTACACTGCTCAATTAATCTCTTATTTACACTCTCTCTACACTTTGTTTATGAAAGAATTCGTCAGATATGTCTGTGATACATTACTCTACGTTGAAAACTAGGATGCGAGGTGTATTCAAAGCGCTGCCTTTACTGTTTACAATGCATGAAATGCTGCGCTGTGATTGGTTGAGCGGATGTATCGCATTTTGGAGAAAAGAGCAACTGGCGTTTGTCGTGGTTTGGAAAAAAAGGGAGAAAACATGACAGAATAACACGGCGGTTATCGCATTTTGCGTAAAATTAAAAACTGCCTTTTCAGTAACGACCAGATACAATACTGATTTTGACAGTAACTCAATTTTGTAAAAAATGGTGTTTTAAAAGAGCTCTTCATATATCTCAATATTGGCTAAAATGATTGTGGATGACCCAAAAGCTTATGTCTTATTTGTTGGTAGTCAAACAAAAAGCTCTATTATTTCACGTGTGTGAACAGCTGTGATCTGTGGTCTGTAATTACGTCTGAACCTTGTTGGGATTTTGTGGTGTTTCAGTGCCGGAGCATCCGGTCCACAGGAGAATCGATATGTGGGCTTTGGAAACACTCCCAACCCGCCCAAGAAAGATGAAGACTTTATCAACAACGCCATGTCCTCCATATACTCGGTAAAACAGCAGCAGCGGCATTGATAGAATAACAGTCTGTCTGATGTTTGTCATTACCGGCATCTCTGTTGTGTATGTTTCAGGGCTGGAGCAGCTTTACTGTTGGAGCCAGTAAGTTTGCATCGGTCGCTAAAGACAGTGTAAGTACATCACTCCACACCCACACACAGAGACCAACTGTTAACCTAGCTTTCATCACACCACTAGATCTACAAGTGAAGGACGGCATCAGCCGATCTGAGTCACTAGATTGTGAACATTTGTGCCCTGAATATGTTTTATGAAGCAGTGAGACACCAGAGTTGGCGTTAATAATGTCGCTCCTCCGTGTGTCTTGTCTGTCAAACAGTGTATAGACACCACTGTGTACATGGGCAATACAACATCTTCAAGCTGAAGTATTATTATTTAATTGTGATGAATTTCTGTATGTGTGTGTCAGCTGTTTATGCATAGTAATTGATGGGATTGTTATTATAAAGACATTTTTTATCTTCTGTCCTTCACAGACCACAAAATTGGCCAACCAAGCAACTCTGAAGGTATGTCTCATGTAGTGAGTTTCAGTAGTGTCATGTGAACCTCTCTGATCTGATCACTTGTGTCTGGTTTATATTAGGACTGGTTTGAAAATGTCAGTTTCCTTATTTGATCCATGTTCATTTTAACAAACTGATATTGATTGTTAAATCTTAAAAAAAAAAAAAAAAAAAAAAAGATGTTAAAGAACTTATGTGTGAGTGCAGGAACACATATACAGATATTCAGCAAACACATGGGCTACATCATTAGAAATTATGTGAGGAACAAGGGACCATGTTAAAAAAAATATATTTCACCCAAAAATGAAAACGTGCTTGCCCTCAGGTCACTGAAGATGTAGTTGAGTTTGTTTCTTCATCAGATTTGGAGAAATTTAGTATTGCATCACTTGCTCAGCAATGGATTTTCTGCAGTGAATGGGTGCCGTCAGAACGGCAAAACTGCTAGTAAAAGCATTTCATTGGAGGAAATGTTATTATGGATTATGGACTCGTATTTTAGCCTGAAGCCACGGCTTGAAGTTAAAAACATCTTAATGATGGATTTTTTTTATGCACATGCAGCTTTTGGCTTCTCAAAATGTTAATTGATGGACTGGAGTCTTGTGGGTTATTGTGACTTTTATTGAAGTTTTTATGAGTTCTTTGGACTCTCATTCTGATGGCACCCATTCACTGCAGAGGAGCCATTGGTGAGCAAGTGATGTGATACTACAATTCTCCAAATCTGATGAATAAACAAACTCATCTACATCTTGGATGGCTGAACTATTCCATGAAGTCCAACAGTATAACCTGTGCAGTCTGTGGTTTATATACGCTGCTTTATTCTGTCTCTGCCACTGCTGCTTTGGATGAAGTTACGGGGCTATAAACCACCGCCTGAGCCGGTAACACTCACCGCATGCTGCACGCATCTGCGTGCGTGTGTGTTCTTGTGAACACTGAGTCAGATGCATGACACATGTGACAGGTGTTCAGTATGCAGATGCTGCTACTTTCCAGCATATCATAACTTCACCTGATTCCCGCGATTCACTACAGCTAATTAAAACTCCCATTGCAGTGCATTTGAAGGTCATGTGACAGATCATGCCTCCTCACACAGTGTTGATGGTCTGTCATGCATGTGCTGTGACTCCATGTTTTCATCAGGTGTTATTTGTGTCTGATATACACCATATCGTGTGAGTGTGCATGTGTATGTTCTTGTCAGTGTGTGTTCACCCGTGTGTTTCTCTCTCAGGCTGCTGAATTGGGACAGACGTTAAATGACAGTGTTATCAAGCCCACACAGGAGAAGGTAACCAGCGTGTTTATTACTAATATGTAACTAGTCAAGTTAGGAGTGAGCGTGTTTCACACAACACTGCCTGTGAATGAGAGATGCAGATTGAAGATTTTCAGTACATTTTCTACATTTAGACAACTAATTTTGTATACAAATAAATTTATCCAGGTTTAAAATATTCATAAGTAAGATTTTTCAAATGTTTTGAAAGAAGCCTCTTCTGCTCAACAAGGCTGCATTTATTTGATCAAAAACACAGTAAAAATCGTGAAATATTATTATAATTTAAGTAGGGCTGTCAGTTTAACTTAATTAATTAGTTATGAAAAAATAATATGATTAAAATGTTTTAATACAGTTAACGCACTGGCCCACCCTCAGACCTGTACGTCATCTTATATTTCATGTAGTTGACTTGTGACAAATATGATGCAGGGCAACAACTCCATAAATGCAGATATGCCCTAAAAATCAAGATATTGGTGCAAAAAAATTGCCCCGTATGTGTTTTCTCTCATATTTATATATTTCACATATCACACGGGCAGCAAGAGCAATAGGCCTATGACACCAGTGCTGAGTTTGTTCCGATCTATCACGAGCTTAAATGTGATTTTATGCAACAGTTCAGTAAATAAGAAGTTGATATTGTGTTAAATTTAAACACAGAATTGTGTTTTTGCTCAATTTTGCAGAGAACATATTACCTTTGAAGCCATAGCAGAATTGATGATGTTTAGTTTCTGAATAAACCTGCTTTTGAAAGAATCATGTGAATCAATGATGCCCATTCATAAAGAGTGAATCAGCCGTTTGAATGAATCGAATGAGTGAATGACTCATAAAGACGTTTACCACCACCTGCTGGCTGATTTCGTTTCTTATTTAGAGTATCATGTCCAAAAAATAAATAAATAAAAATAAATAACTATTATTATTATTAAGTAATAATAATAGTAATAATAAAAATAAAAGCATTAAAGGGATAGTTCACCCAAAAAATTTAAATTCTGTCATAATTTACTCACCCTCATGTCGTTTCAAACCTTTCTTTTGTGGAACATGAAAGAAAGTATTTTGAAGACTGTTGGTAATAGAGCTGTTTTAGTTACCATGACTTTCATTAAATGACCAAAAAATATGTTTCTCAAGTTATCTTTTATATTCCATAGTTTATGTTAGGCCTAGCAGCCTAAATGCTTATGTGTAATAAATTTTACGTACAGTTAAATATTTCTAGAGCTACAATTTGTAATGTCTACTTGATACTTTCTTATTTAACACACAAATAGCTTTAAATAATTTTTTGTGGGTATTTTCAGAGTCAAATTTATTTTGCGATTAATTAGATTCATTAATCGACACATTATGTAATTAATTAGATTCAAAATTTTAATCGACTGACATCCTTAAATTTAAGATAACAATTTTCTATAAGAATATATGTTGAAATGTAGTTCATTGCTGTGATCAAAGCTGAATTTTCAGCATCATTACTCTTCAGTGTCACATGATCCTTCAGAAATCATTCTAACGTGCTGAGCCGCTGCTCAAGAAACATTTCTGATTGGTATCAGTGTTGAAGACAGTTGTGCTGCTGAACATTTTTTGTGTAAACCGTTCTGGAGTTTTTTGAAGAATAGAAAGTTAAAAAAAAGTGTTTATTTGAAATAGAAATCTTTTGTAACATCATAAATGTCTTCACTGTCATTTTTGATCACTTGAGTGCAGCCTTGCTGAATAAGGGCTGATTTTACTAAACGGGGCAAATTAGTGTTAAAGCACAATTCCATAACAGCACAGATGGGATGGGAAAATTCTACGTGAGATTTACTGACAATGCACACATTAAAAAACACAGACGCAGACAGATTATTTCCATAATGACTGGCGCAATCTACCAAGAGCAGCACAAATTACTATCTGCTTTAAGACATGCTTTTTTTGAGTGTTAAATACGTTAGTAAAACACGTTCTTTTCTTAATTTTAATACTCTCCTCCCATACATTTTGCATCTGAAAAGAAAACACCTAGAACTGCATATTCATTTAAGGTCAGGGACAAAAATAACTGCCCACTCCTTTTTAACGCTAATTCTTTACTGCACATCTTCTGACAGTAAATCTGACAGTACTATTTTAATGCGTTATAATAGGGCTGGGCGATATGGGTAAAAAAAATAATCACAATAATTTTTTTCATATCAGTCGATATCGATAGTTATCACAATAAATGTCAGGTCTTTATTTCTTTTAAGTTTAAAGTCAGATTTTTGCTCTAAAGTGAAAGTTGTAGAAACCAGACCATTCATTTTCCTTAACAAAATAAATATCTAAAATCGAAAAAGTAATTTCTGCAAATCAAGAAACAGGTTTGGGTTGTCTGATAATGATAATGATGATAATAATAATAATATTAATAATCACTTTTTTTGTCTCTTAAAAATGCATATTTGATAGTAGCTTGAGGATGCAGAGGTACATTTTTGTTCATTATCAATCACTAACATCTGTAAAAATTGTAACAACCTCAGTTTTTATATGGTTAAATTTATTTTAAAATTTATTTTAAAACATTTTTTAGTTAAGCATTGGTCTTCCATAGTAGCAATCATACATTTTAAATCATGATAAACACAGTTAAAACCACACATAAAGGTAACTCAATACCATGGTAAAAATATAACTATGTGGTTTTATAGGTAGCCTATTTGTATGAAAAACGGGAGTCTGAAAACATTCAGTATAAATGCACACATGCTATAGCTTAATCACAAATACATACATACTATAATATATATATATATATATATATATATATATATATATATATATATATATGTGTGTGTGTGTGTGTGTGTGTGTGTGTGTATATATATATATATATATATATATATATATACACACACAGTACTGTGCAAAAGTCTTAGGCCACTAGTATTTTCATCAGCTAAAAATGGTTTAAAGTCAGTTAAAGTCAGTCTGTTGCTGTAGTGTGTCAGTAAGAAATATCAGTTTACATTTCTAAACATTAATTTTGCCATTAGTTATAATAATCCAGTGAGATTTTTGTATGGAGCACAGGCTGTTGTCAGACTCCTTGTGCAAACAGAGATGTGATCTCTCCATGATTCAGTCCAGTCTGTCTTAAGAAACAGAAAAAACGGAGACAGACTAAATCCAGAAAACCTGTGGCAATATCTCCAAGATGCTTTAAGAGACCTATACCTACAAAGCTACAGTACTGTTAAAATTGTTAGGCAGTTAGGCACATAAAATGAGGATGCTGTCAAAAACAATGTCATAAATGGATTTTCTTTATCAATGAACTTCTATTAACTAAAATAAATCAGCATTTGATGTGACCATCCTTTGCATTTAAAGTAGCTTTTGCCCTAGGTGCACTTGTGCAGTTTTTCAGGTAGCTTTGCAGGTAGATTACTTGAAACATCTTGGAGATGTTGAAACAGTTCTGGATTTAGTCTGTGTCAGTTAGTCTGTTTCTTCATTTCATTCCAGAGACAGACTGGATGATGGTGAGATCACTGGCTGTTGTCAGACTGCCTGTGCAAACAAAAATCTCACTAGATTATTACAATTAATGGCAAACAGAATGTTTGGAAATGTAAACTGATGCTTCCTACTGACACACTACAGCAAAAGATAGAAATAACTTACTTTAAACCATTTTTTAGCTGGTGAAAATACTAGTGGCCTAAGACTTTTGCACAGTACTGTGTATATATATATATATATATATATATATATATATATATATATACACACACACCATTACTCCTGTAATAAAATTAAATGTAAATATCCTACATTGCTGCCACAATACCATGGTGCAGTGAGTGTTACTACAGTAAATCCATGGTAAATGATGGCGATGCGTAGATTGAAAAGCCTTCTGACTGTCTCGTTGCACACAGCTTTAAACTATTTTGAATCACAGTGTCATTTGTGTTCATCGCTGAATTCAAGTGTTTCACACTGGATCTCACAGCGCTGTTTAGTGCTCGCATGACGGAGTAAATGCATCTTCTCTAGTGAGCTCACGAAGCGCGGCAGTTTGAACTTTGGTCCGAGCAGATAAACAGTCCGTGTGGCGCGATTCAAATGAGTCGCGCTGTTTCGTTCCACTTTTGGCACATAAAAGTTATATGGAACATTTATCGAACTCTTCATATCGTTTTATCGAGATAATTATCGTTATCGAATTATCGCCCAGCCCTACATTACAATCATGAAAGTGAGATTTTGCTCAAAAACGGTAGCTTTATGCCTTATTTAAAATGTTCTTTATTATTTTCTTTCTTTTCTCTGTGAAATTCAACATCAGCAGTGGATCTCAGTGAATGAACTCTTGACAGACGTCATTATGAAGCTAGTTCTTTTTATGTTGACCAATGCAAATATTAGATGACATAGAGGCTCAGTGCATCTCAGTCTGATGCCCACTGCTCTCTAACGATGCTCTGACTCATTTAGGTGAAGGAGGGAAAGTTGTTGGATGAAATGGCCGTAGGCATCACAGGTCTGGCCACAAAGGTACGAGGCTGCCGGTGACTCTCACGCGGCTCGTCTGCTCACGTTCATCTGACGGTCCACTGCTGTGATGCAGCGACACGTCAGCTGATCGGGATCAGAGGAGGTGCCGTGGGAGAAACCCTTGTGCTCTTTCTGTGTCTCAACTCTCTTTTCTTTCTCCTTTTCTGCTGCCATTGTGATTATGGTGGTGAGTACAATGATTTAGACATAACAGGGCTTATGTAATCATGAGAAGAAGTGTGTGGCTGTCTGTGGAAACAATCAGTAATCATGGATGCTTGTATTTAAGACCTCATGAAAATCCTGGTGACAGCTCTGTGTGCTCCTAGTTTTAGCAGATAAACACTATTCAATTGTAATGTCTCTCTCTTCTGGAATAACAGACTGAAATATTGCTGATTTTTTTGTCTCCTGCTTAGTGTTTAATAGGAAAGATATGAACTCAAGAAAGGAAACTGCTTATCTGGCTGTTTCATGGGGTCTTAAAGATTAAGTCATGTCATGTTTACAGTAATAAATTACTACTATTTTGTGTTCAACAAAATAACCTGAAGGCCCTTTCACACCAAAGCAAAGCCAGTTCAGACACTCACATTTCAGCAATAAACCAATGACACACAATCCTTATGTTGAACTTAAGTAAATCAAGTCAGCAGCACCAGCATTAGCCTGAGTGAGATTAAGTACATAAAGTCTATTTGTATGTACTCTATCATTATTGGTAGTTTATATTTTCCTGTGCATTTGGTTATGATCCAGAGTGTTCATTAGGTGTGAAAGGGTCTTAAATTATGTTCAGCGGGTGATTTGGTCATTTCTCTGTGATTTGAATTGTTTGGGGTCAGTGGTGTTGAGTCACTGTGTGTTTGTGCAGGTTCAGGGTGCAGGCGCTAAAGGCTGGAAGGACATGACGTCATTCTTCAGTGGGAAACAAGAAGGCGCTGATGATGGGTAACTACAGTTTTATTCAGTAAAATTGATAACATTGTTTGCTTTGTAATGTCTTATGATTTGGGGAGGGAATACATATTTTATTACATTTATTCAACAAGCAAACTGATCAAAACTGACTGTAAAGACATTTATAATGTTATATTGTCTATTTCGAAATATAACGATAAGCGGCATTTTTTTGGAGACCAAGCACAAATGGCTTAGGTCAGGGGTGTCCAAAGCCCGACCCGTGGATGAATTTCAAACGGCCTGCAGCTTGTCTGCTGAAATGTATTATATGTGGCCCGCCAAACATATTTCAGATTCAAAATTTGCAGTTTCACAATGTCAACAGAAGGTGACAGCACTTGATTTTTGACCAGATGTGGTAGTAAAACGCAGTGATAACAATTTGATAACATATGCGCAGCCATTTCTTTACCGCGCACAAATTCCTAAATGCACCGAAAGCGGGAGAGTGCAACTTATGAACCACGCTGCCGCCACATGGACCATTATTAGCTGTGCCTAAAGACAGCGCAGCGCGAGCTCAGAACAAATGCGTTTACTCTTTAACTGATCTCGATTACTTGACCACTAAACAGCGCTGAGAGATTCTGTGCGAAGCGTTCGAGTTTGGAGCAGAGGTCTCCGATACAAACCACGAATGTCACAGTGATTTAAACTAGTTTAAAGACAGAAGAAACAGCGCTCCAACAACACTTACGTGGAAAACATGAGAAGCATTGTGTGACAAAAATGCAGTTAGAATGCTTTTCAATCCACAAATCACCTACATTTACAATGGATTTACTGCAGTAACAGTAACTGCGGTATTGTGGCAGAGATATAGGATATTCATACAGATTATTATTAATGTGGACATATACACAACCAGTCAACAATTTTGAACAGTCAAATTTTTTTCCCCTCTTCTGCTCAACAAGCCTGCATTTATTTGACCCAAAATACAACAAAAGCATTAATATTGTGAAATATTTTTACTATTTAAAATAACTGCTTTCTATTTGTATATTTTTAAATGTAATTTTCTATTTACTGAGCTTTCCATTTATCAAAGAAACCTGAAAAAATTCTGCTCAACTGTTTTTAACATAATAATAATAATATTAATAATAATAATAATAAATGTTTTTTGAGCAGCAAATCAGAGTATTAGAATGATAGTAATGATGCTAAAAATGTAACTTTGAATTCACAGGAATAAATTACATTTTAAAAAATTATTCAAATAGAAAACAGTTATTATCAATAGTAAAAATATTTCAAAATTGTACATTTTTTTCAGTACTTGGATCAAATAAATGCAGAAGAGACTTCATTAAAAATCTTACTGTTCAAAAACTGCTGACTGGTAGTGTAATGGCCAGTTGAATGTAATGTAAGAGAGTAATGAAATATACATCTATATATATATATATATATATATATATATATATATATAGTCATGTGAAAAAGTTAGGACACCCTATTGAATTTCCGCATCAGGACATCATTAAAAAAAAAAACAGGACCTTGGCTGGTCTTAATATTTCAAAAATAAAACCTCAGATGAACAACAACACATGACAAATTGCACTGTATCATTATTTACTGAACAAAAATAAAGCCAAAATGGAAAAGCCATGTGTGAAAGTTAGGACACCCTTACTGTTAACATTGGAATTAAGAGGGTAAATAACAGTCAAGCACTGCTAATCAAATACCTTTGATTAACTGATCATCAGCAAGTCTGAGCGCCTCTCTAAAAGCATAAAGGTCTGGAGCCTTCAGGTGTGTGTTAACACAATGCCAAGGAGGTAAGACATCAGCAATCATCTTAGAGAAGCAATTGTTGCTGCCATCAATCTGAGGAGAGTAATAAAGCCATTTCCAAACAATTTGAAGTTTATTCACAACTGGAAGACATTTAAAACAGACACCTCTCCTTCCAGGAGTGGACGTCCCAGAAAATTCACCCCACGATCAGTCAGTGTAAACTTCAGAGAAATGGCAGACAGTCCAAGAACTACACCTCAGACTCACAGGCCTCAGTTAACGTGTTAAATGATAAAGTTCATGACAATACCATTAGAAAAATATGGCATGTTTGGAAGGCTTGGCAGAAGAAAGCCTCTTCTATCTAAAAAAAACATTGCAGCACAGTTTAGGTCTGCAAAGTTGCATCTGAACAAAACACAAGTCTTCTTGAATAATATCCTTTGAACAGACAAGACCAAAGTGGAGATATTTGGCCATAATGCACAGCGCCAAGTTTGGTGAAAACCTAAAGAGCATATCAGCACAAATGCCTCATACCAAAAGACATGCATGCTGGAGGAGGGCTGATCATTTTGGGCTTGTTTTGTAGCCACAGGACCTGGGCACCTCACAGTCACTGAGTTGGCCATGAACTCCTCTGTATATCAAAGTATTCTAGAGTCAAATGCGAGGACATCTGTCCAACATCTAAAGCTGGGCCAAAACTGGGTCGTGTAACAGGACAATGATCCCAAGCACACCAGCAAATCTACAAAAGAATGGCTGAAAAGAAAAGAATCAAGGTGTTGCAATGGCCCAGTCAAAGTCCAGAGCTCATCCTGACTTAAATGCTGTGTTGAGAGCTGTGCATAAGCAAATGCCCACAAACCTCAATAAACTGGAGCAGTGTTGAAAAGAAGAGTGGTCCAAATTCCTTCAGAACGATGTGAGAGACTGATAAAGTCACACAGAAAATGAATGATTCAAGTTACTGCTGCTAAAAGTGGATCTACAGGCAATTGACTCATAGGGTGTCCTAACTTTGTCACACATGGCCTTTCCCTTTTGGCTGTATTTTTCTTAAATAAATAATGACACTGTGTGATATGTCATGTGATAATGTTTATATGAGGATTTATTTTCCAAATTTTAAGACCTGCCAAGGACCAGATAATTTTTTATTATATCCTGATACAGAAAACCATGAAATTCAATAGAGTGTCCTAACTGTTTCACATGACTGTGTATGTATGTATGTATGTATGTATGTGTATATGTATATATATGTATATATATATATACACACACACCCCTGGCTTAGGTAGACAATACGATAGGTATGTCTCTTTTTTTCATTTTAACTAGACAGCAGTACATTCAGCTATGTCTTGTAGCTGGACAAATGTTTTCATAAATTTTAAGATGCATAAAAAATAATTTAGATATTACAGATTTCTTTACAAACTGAATAGACTGAAGTTTGACTTTTTGACTATTAAAGTTTATGCAGTTACTGTGGACTTTCTGTATTTAATTCACTACAAGTAAATCTAATTAACCACACCGACACAGATTTTTAACTAAGAGCTCTATAGGGATTTATTATCCTGTGGACATCATTAGTATTGCGGCCTTCATTTCTGAATATTGTTGATTTATAAATGGCTGAAAAGTTTGCACCCTGAGCTTCGGTTGTCTTGTTTGGACACTGTGTTCAGGATATATGCCAGTTAGTCATTATGGGCCACACCTACAAACATATTAGCCTGTATTCCTGCAACAATAAAACAAATCAAAATTCTTTTGACAGTTTTTTTTTTTTTTTTTAAGGAGTGTCTCAAGGAGTGTTTTGTTTTTTCCCAAGGACTCGAAATGGTGGGAAAGTTTTCAGGCAAGAAATTTTAACCGAAGAGTAATATTTTAAGAATTTGTTTTCATTTCCCCCCAAAAAAGGGCATGCCCATTTTTAACTTGATCACATGGCTGTGGAGTTATGAGCATTATTTATTTATTTATTATTAGTGTGGACTTTGTGTGTGTTTTGCAGATACGGGTCAATTTGTCAAAATGCAACAGTTCAATACAATTAATTAAAAGACAATTAAATTTGCTAAAATCTTCACAATGCTTTTACATATCACCATTTTCTCTACAACCTTTTATGGTCATACTCCATTGCTGCTTTGTACAGTGTTGAGTCAAGATCGGACAAACAGCTTAGGAGCAGTTTAAAAAAATCGTGTCTAGGCAACTGAGTAGCACGTGGGATTTAAGATATAAGATAGAAGACTGAATTTCCTCTTGGGGATAAAATATAGATGTCACAGCAGCATGGACAAAAGAAAAAAGACAAAATATAATAAGAATAAGATAAGGAAACTGAATGTTGACTGAATATACAGTATAAACAAACAAACAAACAAAGTTTGTTATTTATACCTCTCTTAATCCTTAGAAAATCCCTAAATAAATACTGTTCTTTTTAACTTCTTTAACTTGTAACTGTTCATCAAAGAAACCTGACAAATTAAATGTATCCTGGTTTCCACAAAAATATGAAGCAGCACAACTGGTTTTAACATTGATAATAACCAGAAATGTTTCTTGAGCTGCAAATCAGCATATTAGAATGTTTTCTGAAGGACTGTGTAACACTGAAGACTTGAGTAATGATGCTGAAAATTCAGCTTTGGTCCTAGCAATTAATTACATTTTTATGTATTCACACAGTTATTATGAACTGAGATAATATTTCTTCTGTCCTGTTTTCATTCTTTCTGTGTGTGGATATATGCATGTACACCAGTGTTGAGCATGTTGGGCATGTTACTGTTAAAAAGTAATTAGTTATAGTTACTAGTTACTACTTACAAATAGTAACTAAGTTCCCTCATGATAAAAGTAACTAATTACCAGGGAAAATAAATATTGCGTTACTTTAAAAAGAAAAAAAACTTGGATGTTTAATGAATAAAATTTTTAGTTTACTCACCAGACTAATAAACATAGCATTAAACTTTAGTAATTAGAACTTTAGTAATTAGAATATCCATGTATAAATGCATATTTGTCATGTTGACTGAACTCAGGACTGGTGGTGGTGCTTAAAGGAGAAGTCCACGTCCAAAACAAAGATTCACATATAATGTACTCACCCCATTGTCATCCAAGATGTTCATGTCTTTCTTTCTTCAGTCGTATAGAAATTAGATTTTTTGAGGAAAACATTTCAGCATTTTTCTCCATATAATGGACTGATATGGTGCCCCGAATTTGAACTTCCAAAATGCAGTTTAAATGCAGGTTGTAAATGATCCCAGCCGAGAAAGAGGGGTCTTATCTAGCGAAACGATTGGCTATTTTCATAAAAATAATACATTTTATATAATTTGTCAAATGTCAAACGCTCATCCTGTCTTACTCTGCCTGGACTGTTGTTTCCTGTTTATAAAAGTTAGGGTTGATTCATAATGTTGAAAAACTCCCATCTCATGTTCTCCCTCAACTTCAAAATCGTCTTTATCGATGATTTGTTTTTTTTTGTTTTTTTTTACTTTTTTGGTTAAGGGTGTTTGATCTTCTGGGTCACCCAGACTGGGTCGGAACTTCTGCAGCGATGTAGGATGATTTTGAAATGATTTTTGAAGTTGAAGGAGAAAATACGTTTGGAGTTTTTGACATACCCTAACTGTCTTGAGCCAGAATACACAGAGTTAAATGAGAGCGTGGCAAGACGAGCCTTTGAGAATAAAAAGTATTTAAATGGTATTTTTTAAATGAAAATAACGGATCGTTTTGCTAGATAAGACCCTTCTTCCTCAGCTGTGATTGTTTACAACCGCATTTGGGATCGTTTGAAGCCGCATTTAAACTGCCTTTTGGAAGTTCAAAATTGGGGCACCATATCAGTCCATTATGTGAAGAAAAATGCAGAAATGTTTTCCTCAAAAAACATAATTTCTTTACGGCTGAAGAAAGAAAGACATGAACATCTTGGATGACAAGGGGGGTTAGTACATTACATAAGAATCTTTGTTTTGGAAGTGGACTTCTCCTTTAAGATATTGTTTGTAATTTAGTGTTTTCTATAAAAAGGGAAAAAACTAAAAATAATACTGATAAGATGACAAAACTGTGAATTCTTCTACTAGTAACAATATAAAACGCACCAAGGATTAATGAGCTGTTGGATATTAATCATGAGGCTGTTCATGGATATTAATCATGTTATCTGCGTTTGCTCAAACTGATTTGCTGAAATAAAAACATGGACAATAATAGGTGAGCGCCAGCCAATGAGATTGCCGTTTACACATTTGTTCTGCCTGTTCCTTGAGAAACCGGCAGGTCTTAAAAGCTGAAGAATTCCAAAGGAACTCAGTTATTTTAAACAGGAAAATACAGCAAAGAATATCGTTTGCATGTAGCTCGCCAATTCTTCTTGGTATATAAGACTCTCTTGCTCTGTATCTTTCTTTGCGTGTGTGTGAGACAAAGCGACGACTAGTCATGTGCCTTCACACTAGAGTTTACGGCTCGTCAAATACAGGTACGCTGTGCATCCATTCAGATGAACTGAAAAATAAACTTATAATAATATTTAAATTAATTATAGTAACAACGCAGCAGCAGTGTTTCTTACATGCTCACAGCAGCATGTTTGTGGATGTATTGGAAATAGCAAGTCTCGGTACTTACCATGCTAAACTCTCCGAGAGTTGTCATGGCAGGAATGTATTTACTATGTTTTACAGAATAAATCATTAACCATTCAATCAGGTCTTCAACATTTCTTATTGGTAAATATCCTGTTTTACTCTGTAATGTGTCATATGTTCACTTCAGGACAAGGAAACGAATGAGTCCTCAGCACTCTTCCAGTTTTGTAGATGTTGTTTCTGTGGAATTGTTGTATTCAGATTTTTGAAAGTATTTCATGGAAAAGTCACTGTAGTTTGTTTTGCTGATTTGTTTTCAGTTCTGCCTATGAAGAAGGATATCAGAACCAGGTTCCTAAACGGGACTTCTGGGAAACCTTCGGTAGTGATTCGGGTCCCAGCGGCAACTCAGAGGCTCAGGCCAACAACAAGAATAGTGCTGCAGAAAGCTGGGACACTTGGGACAATGACTGGGAGAAAGCTGGAGATGACAAGAACAAGAAGAGCCCGTCGAAAGTGGATGAGGATTCCTGGGACAACAGTGGCTGGTAGACCAGCAGAAACCTGCTCCACCTGCAGAGGGTTTGTGCGTTTGCTTTCATCAGCCCTTCCTGCACAACACCCGTTACAAACACACTTTTGACTGGACATGTCACTCGTTTCGCCTGTCGTTGTTTGTTTCTGTTGAGAATGAGTTGATAAAGGTCTTTCTGGCATCTCTGTCCACAATGGAGAAGTTTAATATTATAACAGTATAATGTTTGATATTATAGTGATTTTGACACCAGCAGAGATCTGCATGTCATCTGCTGTTTGTGGTCCGTGGATCATAAACCTTCAGATCGCAGTGGCTTTCCTTTGTCATGACAGACTCTTGTTTTTTTGTTTCTTGAATTTTTATTTTATATGTATGTATTCATTATATATACTGTATGTATATGATGAGCTGTCAAACAGATTCTTATTCAAAAAGAAAGAAAGATTGAAAAAACAAAAAAAGAATTTTTATCAGTGAAATCGTTCAGACTTCCTGTTCGTAATGTAATCATAACAATAACCAAACATTCGTCTGTAAAAGCATGACGCATGGGCTCTTCATTATTTTAATTAATATCCTCTAGTTCATCCTCCATCACCTCATGGCCTTTTGTGGAAATTTCAGATTTTTTTTTTTTTTAAATGTAGGACGTTTATAATCATGTTGTGTTTTAGTTTGTTTGTTTCCTCCTTCTGTAATAACCGTTGCGTGTTGTTCATATTGTCATTCCAGATGTGAAATGTGCTGTTCGTGGCTTCTTGGAATACATGAAACAAATGATCTCAAAGATTTCATGTAAAACTCAAGACTTGGACATCAAACATCATTATTTATTCATATTTCTCATTTATTTGGTCTTTTATTTGTGATTTCGGCTGAACGGGATGTTTCTCCTTACCTCAGTAATAAGGTGGTTGTTTACTGTATTATCGTCAAGTTCACCCAGAATCTCTTTATGATATTGAATATTGCTGTTAACCACACATCATATGTTCATGAATTCATTGACATCTGCTGCTCCATGGATGTACCTGACTAGCACATCTCTGCTATGTGTGTTTGAATTGTAACAACACCTGCTGTGTCTGAGGAACATGGGTGAGCTACACTATATTCTGCTAGTTAAATAGTATAGTTAATAAAGCTTTAAACACCACCTGACTCCTGAACTTGGTCTCATATGTAACTTAAACCTGATTTTACAGTGCTGATGTTAATGAGACTGATGAAGGTCATGAATTGACAGCTGGACTTTCCAGCTGAAGATATTTTCCGTGCAGTTTTTGAACATATGTTCAAAAGCTCAGAAAGCGAACATGCCGTTGTTATGCTGAGTTCATCACAGATGGTGTGGATGACAGATGTGATGGTTGGGCTGTCCTGTGACTGCATGTTATCTATCTGTGAGTGTAAAGTGTAAGTTTTAGGAATGTAAGGAATTGGGAGTCTTTTCACTGAAACACAAATGGACCATAAACAAAGGCGTTGCTTCAGCTTTGGCTGTTATCATGATGTCCTGCTCACAGGCAGATCTACTGAAGAAGAGGAATGTCTGAGTCACATGGGGTGCCTCAAGGCTCAGTGTTTGGTCCACTCCTGTTCTCCATAAACACAGCTTCATTGTTGCATGATCATAAAGGTAAATGTGCTTCCTGTCAGAATATGTCCATGCTCTTGTCCGTCTTAAGACTGGACAACTGCAATGCTGTATTAGCCAACTAGCACAACTAAAGCTGTTCACACCATTATGTAATAACTGGTATTCTGAGATAACACAAGATGTTTTATTCTGAGCTGTCCACATCATCAGACTCTGAATTATGTTTCTATATTACCATCAATGGCTAAGTAGAGCCTAAATGAATCTGTGGCAGTCAGGTGGCACAGCGGTCACATGGCTACATAGCTCTCAAAACATGCCTAGCTTTCAAGTTGTAATTAGGAGTTCTGCCATCATGTGAACATTGATAGTGTTGACATAGAAACACTTATTTTCGAGTCTGGGGACATAGCTCTGAGAAGAACGTCATGTGGCATGAATGCAGCTTAAAGGGGTCCTATTATGCTCTTTTACAAAGTATTGATTTTATTTTGGGGGTGTACTATAGCATGCTCTCATGCTTGGTGGTTTGAAAAACACATTATTTTTTACATATTTTACATTATTACAATACCTTTCTCCCCAGCCTGGCACAAATGGCTCAATTAGTTCCGGGTTTGACGAAGGCCCGCCTTCCGAAAAATGAAATGCGTTGTGATTGGCAAACAGCTTAGACTGTGCCAAGCAGCAAGTTCCGTCTGCTCCATTATAGTTATATATTGAGATATATTTGATGCTACAGTAGTTTTGGGTCCTATTGTCAGCCTGGTACGTGATAATCTTGTGGTAATTTATTTACTTATTTACATACTTAGTTTCATTGCCCGAAACCAGCTCCAGCATAAAGCTAAAAGCAGCCTAAAGTTTTTAATATGACTTAATTTATATTCAACATGACAACAATTGAATTAAAACATTGTAAGTTACTAATTATAATGCTTACATTTCTTAGTTATTTAAAAAGCAGCTACAAAAATTGAGCGAAGTACATTAAAGATCGTGGCCACTCTAGTAGTCAACGCTTGTGTTTATACCAGCTGTGCCTCGGCATGTGTTTTGACCCCATATACTGCACACATCTGCGGTGCATTGCGGCTCTGACACAGCCACTGGAGCAGATCGCGGCCACTCTTGTCAACGCTTGTGTTTATACCAGCCACGCTGCGGCTCGTTGAAGCTTCCCTGAAGCGGCTGTCCACACTGCATCGCTAAAGTTAGGCTAATCCCCCACCTCATCCCTACCATTAGAATTTCTGTAAGTGGGATTTATTTTAATGATATTCTAATGAGTTTTGTGACATCACAACACCCAGAAAACAACACTGTAGTCCAAACGAGCCATTCGTTGTAGTTCTTGAAAAGGGATTTTTTTTTTAAACGAAATATCTCCCTTTGGAGTGGACTTTGAGATTTGTAACTTTATAGATCCCTTTATGCCCAAACATACACACCACACACTGACTAAAATTCAAAAAGTGAAAAAGCATAATAGGACCTCTTTAAATCTGTGCAAATAATCCAGAATGTGGCAACATGTTTGGTCTTCAATCAGCCAACATGGACTCACTTTATACCTGATTTCGCTCCACTGGCTTCAGATTTAAAGTTTTGACGCTGATTTTCAGGACTGCCACTGGAAGTGCACACCCCACCTCAATACATTTGTACAAGTTCATGATCCCTCCTGCCAGCTACGGTCACTGAACGGGTGACGCCTTGTTCCTTCACTGTGTTACGCTTCTCTCTGGTGGAATGAGCTGTTAACCTCCACCCGAACTGCTGAGACATCACAGCTTTCAAGAAGCAGCTTTTCTGCAACCTTAAACCAAGACACTTGCTATTGCGACCCTCATCGAAAAAGAAAAGAAAAAAAAAAGTCCTGTCTCTTTTCTGTATTTCACTTCTGCTTTTGCTTGTAGTCCGAACTAGTTCAACTTGCTTTTAAAGAATGCAGGACATTGGTGATGATGCCAAGGCATTTGTCTGGTGTCATTTTGGAGCTTGATGACTCAGTCCTCTTTCATTTTCATTATTCGGAGAGCAGTGGGTGAGATCTTCTACAAAAAAAAAAAAAAAAAAAGAAGAGACTTTTTGTGTCCTACTGAAGAAAGTCACAAAGTCAAACAAGTTTGGAATGACGTGAGGCTGAATAAAAGATGCTAGAATTAACATTTTTAAATGAACTATTGGTCTAAAGTTGTTAACTCTTACTTTTTACCTTTTTTTTTTTTTTGTCAGCCAGACCTCTTTGATCTAAAATATTAACCTGAAGTTCCCCTGGAATTGTAAGTTAATATTTCAATAATTTAACTCAAGATTTTTGTTTGTTCACGCTTTTCTGATGTTGGTTAATGGTAACGTGACATGCAGGCAGACAAATTACATATTTATTTTTAGTTCGTTTTTTATTTGGATTGTTTATAACACTTTAAAGCAGTATTCTGAGTAGTATCAGAGATGTTATGATGTTTTGAAATTGTGATGTTCAGTGATTTAAGAGCATATAATGGTATTTCTGAAGTGTGTGCTGCTTACAATTTCAAGATCATGGGTTCAGCTCCCAGGGAAAACATGAATATAAATATTGTATTTTAGTCAGAAGTTCATCAGTCCAGTTCCATGCATTCTCCACGCTGTGTGTACTCTGTGGGGTCGCGAGGACGCTGGAGGAAACGCCTAGATGGATAGCCAGTCCATCACAGGGATTATATGTACAAATGTAGATGTTATATTCATTGGTTTCTATGACTACAGAGAAATGCTTAAGCTGTATCCATAACAACCGCTTGCAGTACAAAGACTATAAAAACAATGAAGATCTAGAGGTGATATAAGAGACCAATATGTTCACTTGGTCTACAGTCAGAAAACTGCTGAACTGTTATGATGTCAGCCTACAAACCCACTGAATCAAATTCTATGTATGTGTCTGTGTATGACTATGTACATGTGTGTAATTCACATGCTTGTGCAAGATTTCATGTAAATTAAAGTTTGATGGAAACATGACTCCTCACATGCACAACAATATACACACACAAATGCCATTTTATCTCCTATATAAGAGATCTGATGTACATGTTAATGATGTGTCTCCTCTCTGCTGTGGTTTATAATTGATTGTTCTTACACTGATAGACTGGATTATATAATACTTGATTAAACAGATTTGAGTACACTTTATACAATGATTGAATTATTTTCATCATTAACATGATAACTGTGTCATCTTTTCATTGGATACTTATGTGTAAGTAAATGTTTGTATTTTTACAAATGTACTACATTTATTTTTCAGCAGTTATGTAGTGCAGCAGCATCTCAGCAGTAGTGTATGATGTTCCATGTCATCAGAATCTTAAGTAAGTCATTATTAGTATTAGTGCTGATACTTCCAGTACTCTTCTAGTTCAGTATCTACTCTACCCACCTGTCTCGAGTTAACTGGTCTTGTAGTCGTTAACAGATCTGATGATGTCTGCTGCTGCTGCAGTGAATCATAGGGCGGGGCTTGGTCGCATCGATCCCACATCAATCACTGCATCTCGCGTGGGGATTGGATGATGTAAGGTGTGGGCGGGATCAAACGGAGGGCTGAATCACTGACCTACAGTTAGACCGATTAAATCGTTCTCTGTACTGGATTATATAGTGCGGATCCTCGATCAGGTTTATAACAGATGAATGTGATTTTCAGAATGAAGAAGAGTGTGGTCGTGGTGATGAAGAAGATGTGATGGCGTAAACTCCGCCCATCAGCCTCCATCTGAACAGCAGCTCACACCGAGCACAACATCGCTGTTTTATCGCTCGTTTTGGGGTAAGAACATAGCGCTAATGAATCATAAACATGACAAACACACTCACATACTGTATGACAGCGGTGTCTCAATAATGCGCGCGCTATTTACATACATTTCAGCTGTCGATTCTGTGCAGATTTATCTCATTTTGATATTTTATGATCGATGCATCTGCGATGATTGCGGAGTTAAACGCGTCGCTCTTTAAACGCGACGCGTGTGAACGCGGCCGAAAGCGGTGCGATTTTAATTTGCATTATATCAACACTCATCATCCGATCTGGACACGTTTAATAACGTTCATGTGTGCTAGTGTCACGTAAGTGTCATTGAGTGTCATTGTGTGATTGTGTCCTCGCCGTTTAAACGTCACGTTCAGTCTTTCATCTTTACTTGACATGTTCTCCATATGTGTTGAACTGAACTCATCAACATTACTGTGTGACACCATCAAACAGCAGCGCTATTCATACAGCGCTAAAGATCTTTTTGATATGCGGTGTATTTAAAGAAATAAAAATAAAAAAAAAAAAAAAAAAAAAAAAAAACACACACACTAATGGTACTAACCAGGTTAGTTGTGACGTTAGTTGGCAGGTTAGTTGTGACGTTAGAGGAAATGGAATCTATGACAGAAACATTCCAACTCAGAATACTGTGTGTTTAGTGACCATGGTAATTTTACTCAGGAAATAAATGCTTTGGATGAAAGCATCTGCTAAATGATTAAATGTAAATGTTTCAGTGGTGTCAATGTGTCTCAGATGTTTCTCTTAAAATTTCTTTGGCGAATGCCAAGTAGACTAACCTGAGTGAGTAGTTGAAACAGCAAATGCACCTGTTTGTTACTGTCATTTACTAACATTTTATTCAAATTCATGATTAGTTTAGTAATTTGGGATAGTTTGCTGCTGACAGTCACTGCTGAAATCACTGTCTGAGAAGCGCTTCAAGACGCTATTTTACTAGAGTTTGAAAATTAAACTGAGATTAACAAAACATATATGCAACCTGATGTGTATTTTTCTTGGCAGTTAAACAACTGCAATATTATTCTGCTGTAAACTGCCTTGGGAGCAGTGTTGGGGAGTAACTAATTACATGTAACGGAATTACGTAATTTAATTACAAAATAAATGTAATTGTAATTAGTTACAGTTACTGAGAAAAAATATGTAATTAAATTACAGTTACTTTTGAAAAATGCCAGTGATTACAAAGGGGATTTCATCTGATTTTTTTCACACACCCACCCCCACTTACAGATTTAATTGACTTCTTTCATAAATTGTATTGACTGCTCTAAAATGAGACACCAGTGTTTCAGGAGTTTAGGACACAGAATAGGACACATGCTTATTCGATAACTGTTTTATTTCCTATTTGGTTCTATGCATAAGCTTTATTTTTTAAGATTGTTTTTTCCAAGGCATTGTTAGATGCTAGTGTTTTCTGTCATAACTATGCAAACATTTGATTTCAAACCCAGTATCATAGCTATTAAACTATTTCTTGTTATAATGTTATTTATGTTATGATCTTGTTATGACATATAGCGCAACTGCGCTCACGGTGACCCGAGTTCGATTCCCATGTTGAGGTCCTTTGCCGATCCCGCTCCCCTCTCTCCTCCCAACTCTTTCCTGTCATCTCTCTACTGTCCTATAACAATAAAAGGCATAAAAAGCTAAAAAAAAAGTCTGAATTTGTGGTGGCTGTGCTTTAAATTAAATTATTACACAGCTCAGACTTATTCGGGGCAACTTGAGTCAGTGCTATATGCTTGATAGTTTTTCTTGGCGGAAGCCTTGCGTTTGGTTAGCTAATAAAATATTAAAGCTTAATTCAATATTATGTGTACAATTTCTATTTCTTAATTCTGTCATCCTGGTATCGTGGACTTGCTCTTGTTTCATACAAATGCAGCTGCTGCCATTTTTTTTTTTTTTTTTTTTTTTGTACATTGTAATGGATTATAAGATAACTAACAAACTAGTACTACTACTTAATTATTTCTGTGGTGGAATGTTGTGTAAGAAACTGGTATGACTGCACTGTATACCTAAAATGTCTAGTTTGAACATGCCATTTGCTAGCAACTGATTTCTTTGTGGAAGCTTTGCTTTCAAATATTTCAACTCAGATCAATGTTTTGTGTCTAATAATTTTGCCACGAAACATCTAAATAATATATCAAGCAGCTGTGTAATAAGTGAGATAAAGTGCATTCAGCCAGTTGTTATCACAAAATAAAGATGTATGTTGTCCCTTACTTATTATAATCTTAATTCAAGTGATGAAGTATTTTGAAAGTCTGACAGTAATCAGTGTTGAGTGCTACTGTAAGATTAACTCTGCCTGGTTTAAATGTTTCAAAATGATTAACAGTTGAAAATATTAGAAATTTAGAAAAGTAATCAAAAAGTAATTAAAAGTAATAATGAAAAAAGTAATAGAAAAGTTACACTACCTATTACATTTCAAACAAAGTAACTTGTAATCTGTAACCTATTACATTTCCAAAGTAACCTTCCCAACACTGCTTGGCAGTTTAACACAATATTATTCTGTTAACACATTAAGTCAACATATTTAAGAATCATCTTAAGATGAAATAAGATGCAGTGCTCTTTCTTTAATTACAATACTTTTGTGTCACTCAATACCTTTCACACTTAATTAAAAATGTAATTTTGTCAGCTCATGACAAACAGCATAACTTGAGTGTTTAGATAAATATAGATAAAGATTCAAAGTTAGAAAAAGATTAATCTTTGCTATAACATCAGCTACTCTGGAAATCTGTTTGCATTTCTGCAAGAAAACATGTCAAAGTCATTGACTTCTCGAAGTGTTGGAGTGAGTGTGTGGCATACTGATATGAGCACCGTTCACACTGACAGCGATTCACAGCCACAAAGCCACCGGGCGTCATTCAGTTTTTGTGAGGCTTGGCGACTGCTGGAGAAGTGACAGATATGCAGATGAGCAGGGAAGTGATGCATTGACTACAAATGGGAGAGCTGAGAGTGATACGACCACTAGAAAACAACAGCGCAGTGATTCTTGTGATGTGTAAATATGTTGGAAACATGTCGCTTTTGATTAAATATGTGATCAGAGACACAGACTGTTATGAGACATGCGTGGCGTTAATATGTGAGCTGATGGTGTGTGTTTTTGCTGTCAGGGCCGATGCCTGCCATGCCGCCTCCATCAGACATCGTGAAGGTGGCCATTGAGTGGCCTGGTGCAAACGCTCAACTCATTGAAATTGACCAGGTATTGTTTATTACTCATACACTAGTATAACTAACACATAGATGCTATTGAACTAGTGCTTTTGTTGACTTGCTGATATTTTTCTCTTCTCAAAGCGCATAAAGTTTTTCCTTTTCTCACAAAAAATGTGTCATTGTGATATTTAATATGAACATACTGTTTTAAATACAGTTATCAGCCACCAGAATAAATGACTTAGAGATAGTAAAACTTTGAAGGACATTTATTTATTGGTACAAACAATAACTGCAATTACTGTAGTGTTAGTGTGGAGAAAATGTATGTGCTGTTTGAGATTCACAGTAGAGAGTGTGTAATGTATTTGTGTGTGTTGCAGAAGAAGCCACTGACGTCCATCATTAGAGAAGTGTGTGATGGGTAAGTCAGTCTCCTTATCTGTCCTCTTAAACACTGAATTCACACTGGCATCCATCTGAGCACACAAAACTTTTTCATAGAGGTCTGAACGACCCAAACCCCAGACAGATGACCTGACCCGACCTGAGCTCACTCACTCACTCACTCACTCGTTTTATTGTTGTAGTGTGATTTCACTCATTGCCATCAGCCTCCATCTTCTGTTACATCATTCAATGACTATATTCATGAGATCGTTTTGTGTCCTAGTGTTGGTTTATATTACAGTGTAGTTGCAGAAATGAAATAATATGTATAATATGCACAGAAAAATGGTCAACATATTATTTAATATCACTGAATCTAATGGGTTAAATCAGGCAGAAGTAACCCTAAAAGAAGCGACATATCCTGGAGAATACAAGCATTTGAGAGGCTGTGGGGAGAGGTAGGGAAAGTGTAAGACTCGTTTCTTGGTTACATGTTGTGAATATTTAGATATATATTGACTTTGTTCATACATTCTTTGTTTTAGCTCACTTGCAGCATTTAAAACTGCATGGCCACCTGTGATGGGAAATCTACTCACCCTCTGATAAAAGTTGATGTAGTTCACATATTTACACGTTGGAGGGGACTTACAGTACCTGTTCAGCGTTAGCTTATTAGGTTTAAGTTGAAATTATATGAATTAAACGGATACTTTTTTTGTAATCTGTCTCTAAATGTTTGTATCTCAGGGGATTCGTCGCCCTTTAGGGGTATAAATCAAGATATAAAAACACATATATACTCTGCTTTTTGTGGCTTGTGTTTCAGAAAGTCAAATCTTTTTGTAGTCTTGACAAAACACGTACAGTGGCATGTGAAAGTTTGGGAACCCCTTGCAGAATTTGTGAAAATGCTAATAATTTTAGCTAAACAAAAATGTATTTAGTACTATCCTGAGTAAGATATTTTACATAAAAGATGTTTACACATAGTCCACAAGACAAAAAATAGCTGAAATGATTAAAAAAAAACCCTTCAAAAGTTTGGGAACCCTTAGTTCTTAATACTGTGTGTGGTTACCTGGATGATCCCCATCTGTTTTGTGATGGTTGTTCATGAATCCATTGTTTGTTCTGAACAGTTAAACTGAGCACTGTTCTTTAGAAAAATCCTCCAGGTCCTGCAGAATCTTCAGTTTTCCAGCATCATCTTTTCACACTGAGGATAATTGAGGGTCTTAAACACAGCTATTAAAAAAGATTCATATAGAAGGAAATACAATACAATGCACAAAGGGCCGGGGGTGAAAACTTTTAAACAGGATGAACATTTTTCTAATTTTGTTAATATATATGTATACACAAAGTACAATTTACCTTGATCTTCAAATTCAAAAAGAAAATATCTTACTCAGAACAGTACTAAATAAAAAAATATTATTTTCTCTCTTATTTTGTTAAAATTATTCACATTTTCACAGATTCTGCAAGGGATTCCCAAACTTTTGCATGCCACTGTACCGCTGGAAAGGTCTGACAGTCAAGGTTCCGTATTTGGTGACTGTATTGTAATAGAAGTGATATTGTGACAGAGAATGATTGATTTGTGACAGAAAACTGCATCAAAAAAAAATATTTAATAGAGTTTGGGTGTAACCCAGTGGTTGTTCTTGGTATAGTGCCCAAACACAATCTCACAGGAACCACAATTTTTGTGATATCAACTTCAAATTTGGTACATAACTTAGTTAGACATTTGATTTTATAGCAATTTTAGAGTGCACCATTTTTTCATGTGCATTTATTTTTTAGTGCATTTATTTTATATGGAGTAAAAATAAAAAAAAAAAAAAAATCTGTATACTTAAACTTCTGTAACGTTTTTACTTTCTTTTTTTGAAAGGCTTTCACTTCATCAAAAATCTGCTTTGTGTCTTCTTTAAAAAGAGACCAACCTTAGGTCTGTATTTCAAAGCGTTTAGAAATTACAACCATGTTGTAACAAGCATTAATTAACAAGTGTTCTGTTTATCAATTCTGTTATCCACCAAAGCCTGGGGATATAGACATAATAAAAGTCAAGTTTAAAAATAATAATAATAATAATGAAATTGTAATATTTAAGTCCCAATAAGATGGAAAATAGCAACAACTTAAATTTCTTATGTCTCTTCATGATTCTGCCCTAAGATAACAATTGCAGGTTGCCACTCAGATCATCATATGATTAATATCAAATGAATGAATCTGTGTAAAACACTTTTAGAAACAGTCAAGCTAATATAAGAAAACAGCCTTTAATCTGATTTGGTGAGACACAGACACACTATGGTTCTTATGCATCCTGCTCATCGTAAAGCAGTCCTACCCTCAGACAGCCGTTTGTGATGTTTGTGAAATCCGATTGTGCCTTTTTATTTTTCTTAGAATTATGAGATAAAAGGTCAAAATCACGTTTTTATTTTATATATCAAAGATATAAACTTACTATTGTAAGAAAAAAGTCAGAATTGTGAGATACAAACAGAATTTAAAAATATGAATTCACAGTTCAAAAGATTTAGAATTGCAAAATTTAAATACAGAATTCTGACATTACATCTGGCAACTTTTTTTGTTTCTGCCACAAAATAAACAATAAAAAGGTAATTGCAATGTTTCATCTCCCAATTCAGGCATTTTTGAATTTATAGTTCTTGCAATTCTGATATATTGCAAGAGCTTTCAGTTCTGAATGAATGAATGAATGAATAAATAAATAATTAAAGGTGATTTTAATATTTTTGTCCTCAATAAAACCAGTTAATTTAGATGTTACAATTTTAGTTTGCCATTGTTTTTTTTTACTATTCCCAGGAAAAACATCTATAATGTGATGTAAACCAATACTGGTATATAAAAGGGCATTAATAAATATTCTAGGAGAAAAATGCATAATTCTGAGAAAAAGCTAAGAAAAAAAGAATCAAAATTGTGACGTGGCTTCCAGTGAGCTTCCATAGACTGTTATGCTGTTTATGTAAAATTGTCAAGCACATTTTTTTTTTTTTTACATATTAATTAAGATTAATTTATGTAAAGTGAAATCTCAGCTTTTACATTTTTTAAACAACAAATATTATTTTGACAATATGTAATATGACATATATTTTTTAATTGTTGAATGCGCGTTTGAATAAATGTTCAAACTCTGCCCTTATAATGTGCTGTTTAAGACTTCATATCTTTTGAGTTGATTTTCTCAAATAATTAATGGCTAATGATATAAGTGTTGTGTTTGTTTTAGATGGTCTCTGTCAGGTTCAGAGCAGTTCGCCCTGCGTTACGCTGACGGGCCACAGCTCTACATCACAGAACAGGTCAGACTCTCATTTAGAGAAATCATCATGGACCGGAGCTCCACTGATAGTCATGTTTAAAAATCCATACAGATTTATGCTTAAGTATCTGATATCTGATATGCAGAACAGACATTTCACCAATGTTTATTAATTCTTTTTCACATTGGTAACTACATAATCAATACAATAAAACTACAACAATCAAAACATAATATGCTTTCTCAATATATATATATCTGTATTTCATAGCATATAAATATTGTAACCAAGGAAAGTTTTTTGACTCTGTGCATGAAGCCAGATCTTTACAGATAAACAAAGCTCTAGTGAGGTGTTGCAGTTGTTTAATTGATGTGTCTATGCATTTCAGAGCCGCTGTGAAATTAAAAATGGAACCATCCTCAGGCTGGCCATCTCTCCTGTAAGTCTGACCACAATCACAACCCAATCTGCAGATTTTGCCCAAGATCAGCAGTGTGTAGACTTGATGTAGGCCTGATGCTAACTAGCCTAAAAGTGTGTGGTGTTTTGCTGTGTTAGATGCGAGCTGCTCGACAGCTGCTGGAGCGCATCCAGTCTCATGGGATTGACGCCCGTCTGGAGGCTTTGAAAGAGCTGGCCAAACTCTCTGCTGACCCCACGTTCGCCACAGAGTTCATCAACATGGAAGGTCTGGTGACGCTGGCACGGCTGGTGGAGAGCGGCACGCAGTACGTATCCTGCATATATTTGTGAGGGGTTTGCAACTGTCCATATTGGGTTTGACTGAGGCACAGCTCATACAAGCTCTTCAATCACGTTAAGAGCCAATCTTAAAAATACTACAACACATATATATCGTTGTGGTATTATCACTGTCCCACAAGATAAAAATGAATACAATTAATATTGTCGTTATTTAAAATGCAGTAAATCGTTAAACATTTCTTTGTCCTACAAGACTTGTTGTTATAAAAGCTGCAGTGTTATTGGTTGTTTTTTTTATTTGTTTTGTTTTGTTTTTTGTTTTTTGAGCCAAATGTCAAAATTGTCCTATGGTGTGACTGTCTCAAGCATGGTTCAAAAAATTACAACTTTTGTAAATTAAAAAAAAAAAAATCATAAAATTGTTAATAAATACCACTGGAATAATTGTACAAGTGTCTATTATGGTAAATGGCAATAATTTTTTTCATCCATATATTTCTGAAAACGTAGCAACTTGATACATTATGTCTCTGAAAACCACGTCCTGTGGTGTGACACCATTTCCTGATTTTAAATCGGCCAATTCCAGAAAAACTTAAATAAGTTGAAGGACCACATTCGTGATCATGTTACTGAAGCTCCCTTGTGAAGCCCAATGACGTGCACAGAATTGTTTGGAACAACTACAAAAGTGTTACGTTTTGTTGTCCTTTGGTGTGACACCCCTAAATTACATTTTTTACTTAAAAACTTTATGTAACTTGTACTGTTATAAAGTGTCATGAATATAAGTGTAAAATGTGATACTTTGTTTTTGAAAAAGAAAGAATTGAGGAAAAGAAGTTAGTGGACACAGAAATATAGACAAAAAATTAACAGGGATCAGCCAGAAGGGACGAGATTCTAAGAGAACGATGCAGAAAGTAAACAGAATCAAAATAATCCCCTAAAAAGAGTTGGTATACTCTTTATAGTTTTAAAAAAATTAATTTACATCTTAATGAATGTAGTTTGAATATCAATCATATTTAGCTGTGCAGCAGCGGGGCTAGAAGAGTTTGAGTAACATACTGATTGACTAAGAGACTGAATTTTGTTGAGGAAAATTATTATTATTATTATTTTTTTATTATTTATTTATTTTTTTTAATCATGTTGATGTTGTTTGTATCAAAATTAAACTTTCTCCTTTGACATGTTCAAAATTAAATAGAAATACTTTAATAACTACCATTTCTGTCCTTTAGTGTGATGTAATGTCCTGTGGTGTGACTTAATGTCCTATGGTGACACACATAAAAGAACCACAGATTTGTCTCAAAATATTATTATCTCAAAAATATCTTAAATATCTTAGTATTGCAATAGGAGAGGTATAAATATCAGTCATCTTAAAATGGTATAATTTTTTAGCAGTTTTAAAACAAATGACAGCAAAGTTTGTCTTGAAATTGTCCAACAAGTCATGGGGAAAAAATTATGTTCATTATAATTTTATATTAAATAAATAACACCATATGAAAATAAGTGTCTTACAATGAAGATAAATCTGTCTCTTGCTATTTGTAGATTATTAAGAGTTTTTTTTTTCTTTTCTTTTTTTAATTTTTGCTATGTCACACCATAGGACAAATGTATGGTACAGTTCAGTAAAATGTAACAAAAAAACAAAAAAACAACCTTTATATTTTCTCAAAGATACTTTCTTCACACTTCATAAATACATGAATTGCTTCTTCAAAAATGGTCTTTTACAAAAAAAAGTGTTTTTTAACTGGCTATTTGTCAATTACCCATAAAATTGAGCTTGTAGTTATTTTTAATCTTAAAAGGTAAAGTATAATTTTGGGACCTGTGGCCATGTGGTGCTTCTCTGCCTTGCATATCTTGCATACCCTATTTTTGTGCCCTTGTAATTTGTTGCAGTCTATAAGTTTCAGAGAGGTGTGGGTTCAAATACTGTCACACCTGCTGTACGGTGATTTGTCTTTTATGTGTGTAGTTTTGGAGAGATGTTGGCCTTCACTCTCACAGCGTTTCTGGAGCTCATGGATCATGGAATTGTGTCCTGGGATCTGATATCTATCTCCTTCATCAAACAGGCAAGTAAAACATATAACAGGCCATCTATTTCTAAGTAAGCCTTTCTCAACCACTTTGATTAAAAAAAAAACATTTTATTCACTTCACTGGGAGTAAATACAAATTGAAAGGGTTTGACTTTAAACATTTTTGAAAAAGGAAAGAAAAAAGCATGTGTATTTCTTCAGTACATGCATTATTTCATTATTTAATTGAATGCATTCAGCGCTTTAATTGACCTTTTGCATGGAAAAAAAAATATTTTATAGATGATGAACAGATGTTGATTGTCTAATGCATTGATGGGGATTCTGGGATCACTGCTGCTGCTGTAGTTAAAGTTCGCAATCACTGTATGTAACTAGTAATTTGAAACTAGTTAGTAAGTCAGTCAAACAAATAATTTGTATATACAATACTATTCTAAGTTTTTAGTCACTACAATATTTATTTAGCAAAAACTGTCAAGAAAATGACAGTAAAGACATTTACAGTGTTACAAAAGATTTCTATTTCAAATAAATGCAGTTCTTTTGAACTTTCTGTTCATCAAAGAATCCTGAAAAATAAAATGAATCACGGTTTTCACAAAAAATATTCGGCAGCACAACTTGTTTTCAACATTGATAATAATCAGAAATGTTTCTTGAGCAGCAAATCAGCATATTAGAATGATTTCTGAAGGATCATGTGACACTGAAGACTGAAGTAATGATACTGAAAATTCAGCTTTGATCACAGCAATAAATTGCATTTTACAATATATTCACATAGAAAAAACTGTGGTAAAAACTGTGGTAACTCTTTTTTCTTAGTTAATATATTACCTATACATTTATTACACTATTTATTAATCTTTGTTAATGTAAGTTAATACAAATACAGTTTATTCTTTGTTCATATTAGTTCACCGTGCATTAACTAATGTTAACGAATACAACTTGTGATTTTAATAATGCATTTGTAAACACTGAAATTAACGTTAACTAAGATTAATAGCTGCTGTAGACGTATTGTTCCTTCTTAGTTCATGTTAACTAATGTTAACTAATGAACCTTATTGTAAAGTTTTACCGTAATTGTAATAATATTTTACAATATTACTGTTTTTACTGTATGTTTGATCAAATAAATGCAGCCTTGCTGAGCAGAAGAGACCTTTCAAAAAATTACAAAATCTTACTGACCCCAGAAGAAAATTAAGTTTGAAGAGGGATTTGTTGTCAGTGTTTAGTTAGATTGTGTGGTAGATTGGAGCTAATGATGTCAGTGATGTGATTGATGTGTGGTGTGTGACAGATTGCAGGTTACGTGAACCAGCCCATGGTGGACGTGTCCATTCTGCAGCGCTCACTAGCCATCCTGGAGAGCATGGTGCTGAACAGCCACAGCCTGTACCAGCGTGTGGCGCAGGAGATCACTGTGGCACAGCTCATCGCACACCTGCAAGTGTGAGCACATACACGCACACACACACGCACACTCACCGCAGTGCAGGTCACGTGCCTCTCTCTCCTGCACGCATGCACACACGGCCATTTACTCACAGGAGGACGGGGCGTATCTGACCTCTGGTGGGCCTAGCTGTGATTGGACACCCAGAGTAAAATATCACAGGACTATTAGGCAGTTAAAGGGGTCATTAAATGCAGTTTCAGGTTTTTATATGTTTCTCAAGGTCAGATATAAAATGATAATTTTCCATCCTCATTTTCACTATCTGTGAAAAACACTCAATTTGAAGAGGCTCTTGCAGAAACTGAAGTAAATGCCCACTGCTGTGATTGGTTAACCTCATTACACCGCATCAACGCCCCATTTTTTACAGCGTGTCATGTTTTGATAATCAAGATGGCTTCCGTATATTTTTGAACCCAAAACAGAAGAAAATGAAAAAACACAACTACAACGATTGCTGTATTTTTGCTTAATTTGCTTAATTGCTTAATTTTCAGCATATTGTTTTAAAATGTGCTTTTATTATTTGTCATACGTTGTTATCAGTGTTGCCAAGTCTGCATTTTTTTTTTACACTTTAACACTGTTGCCACAGGTTGACCCCAATTACGTAATATTTAGCCGCTGGAATACTAATTTTACCAGAGGAACCACATCAAAAAACGTGTATTTTGCTCCACGGAACGCAATTTTTATTTCCAGACATTGTTAAGCACTTTGGTCAACCACGGTTGTTTTTAAATGTGCTTTAATAAATAAAATTAAACTGAACTGTACTTCAAAACGCGATTGGGCTATTTTGGGGCTAGTTTTGAGTAGCAGTTGGGCGGGGTTTTTTGTGAAAACCTGGCAACCCTGGTCGAATGTACTGATTGTATTAGCAACGCTCATACAGTAATATGCTTGGTGTTCAGTGTACTGAGCTCTGAGGACAAAATGCTTGGAACTGAGTATCTTTCAATAAAAGATGTTTAAGGAAATGGCAGCATGTTTAATAATGATTCAGGAAACAGTCCGTTGTGAAGTCTCTCAGGCATGTCATTAAAAATGAACTTCAGTCATGCATTTCTAATGTTTTAGGAAGGTTATGCAAAGCGGTGGTGCAGTTTTTACATCCACTCACAGAATAGCTTCTGTGTTATATGTTCCATGTGTGTTGTCTGAGGACGTTTGTTATGCTTCCTGTTTGCTGTGCTGTTTGTAGTGTTTCTTGTAGTATTGATTATCAAGTGAGTCTTGTTAGCTTGTTAGCCTGTGTATATGAGTTCAGATACAAAAACCTCTAAATCCATCGGATGTTTTTCTTTAAAATTAGCATTTCTTTCTGGCTACTTTGTATAGGTTTCTATGTAAGTACTGGTACTTCTGATTGGGTTGAGGCTGGAATTTAGCGAGTTTGAAGTACACGTATTTGATGGACATATACTATGTGTCAGGAGCATTCACTCAGTATCATTATCTCATTTTTGACCAAGATGGCTTTGTCAGATGTTGTATGCAAAGAATGCTATTGTTCCTGTTTACTTTGTTCTTGTTCTCCATAATTCTGGTTGTTGTTGTTTTGTTCTTTATTAAACCACAATTAGATTCATGTCTTTATCTGCCTTCATCAGAGTTTGCCGGTCTTACTCAACATCTTTATCCAACAGCAGTATTGCTCCTTTGATTGATAAACAGACATGCATTGTTCAGAACACTCCTTTTAGAACCGTTTCAGTAGGATAGAAAATAATTCATATTTTAAACTTGCAATATGTTTGTATTTTAGAGTACCATCTTATATCATTCATATAATTTTGATTCTGTATTTCATGACCCTTTTAATTATTTACCTCAAGAGCACATCACTCGTTTTGTACCTTCAGTGATAGTGGCAGCGTTGAACGTGGCCCTCTTGTCTCCTGAGGTTGAGTAGCTCCAGTCTGCTGGAGACATGAGACAGTGACACATGATCTAGAGTGCAGAAGTGTTGGAATCCAAGAGCAAGATACCTCTAACTGTGTGTGTACCATCAACCCTGCAGGTCCAATCAGGAGATCCAGACGTATGCCATCGCTCTCATCAATGCCCTGTTCCTCAAAACCCCAGAGGACAGACGTCAGGTGAACTCACACACACACTCACACATACAAACCGAATCATTGGTGCTTTAAAGGTCCAAAAAGCATGCAAAAAACAGAATTGTAGGAAAATGCCACACAAAGTAACACTTATTTATTTGTATACAACAGCATCTAATTGGTCAAGTATCATTTTATTAGTCCTGATATTTGTTCAAAAATGCAGGTTCATTCAGGAATGAAACACATGATTTTTTTAATGAAGGAGTCATTGATTTATTCCCTCAATAAATTTGTTGGATGCTCTCAAAACATTCTCACTCAATTATTCATTGTGTATTCATTAATGTGTTTCTGTTTGTGCTGTGTGTTTGTGGTGATAGTCTAGCTTAGACATTCAGATCCCCGCTGATGTTTGTGATTGTTTTGTCTGACTCTGTGTGTTTGTTTATGGCAGGAAATGGCAAGTACACTGGCGCAGAAACACCTCCGTGGCATCATACTCAATGTAAGTGTAAATTTCTTTGTTACTCATATTCTATTAGTTGCTAAACACATTCCGATGGAGTTGCTAAATGTTTCATTTAGCAATATGTTTAAGCATTTTCTCATATTCTGTTAATCCTGTCAAGAAACATTAATGTTTATTTGTTTATTTCTTTATTTATTGTCATTATGGAGATCACGCACCACCACAAACGGACAAATCATAATAGTCTCAATTTATCACAATATATTTTACAGTCATTTAAGTGATGATGGTTCATTTGGCTTGTCAGACGTTTAAATGTCTTATATTTTTGTAATTGTTTGTAAAAATTTTTAATTGAACAGTGTAGTAATTAAACACTTTATTTTAGACTGTCCTTTTTATAATCATTACTGTGAAACTGAAAGTAGGCCTTCAAAATCTCATGAAAAAAGTTCTAGATTAATTTAGATTTACTAAAGGGCAAAGTAGCGTGAGAGTGCTATCATCCCCTGTAAGCGTGGATGGGAATGGAAAGTTCTGAGCTACTGACAATAAGTAAATTAAAGAACACAGACTCTGATCATTTCCATAATAACCAACACAATCTACTAAGAGCAGCGCTAATTAGCTTAGGGTAGCAAATGAGCAGAGCAGATGATAATCAAGTGCTGGTGACTGACTAATAACACTGGTGCAAAATGGGTTGGGACATTTCGTGAAATGCTATAAAATCAAGAACATGTTATCTGTTCATTCTCTTTGACCTTTATTCATTTGACTAAAGTACAAAGAAAATATTTCCAGTGTTTTCATTGGCCAACTTTTAATTTTATTTTGTAAATATAAACAAATTTTGATTTTGATGGCTGCAACACCCTCCAAAAAGTTGAAGCAGAGGCAAAATAAATGTGAAAAGGGTATAGAATATCCAAATTACATGGTTTTGAAACAGTTCACTGTAAGCAGGTGAAATGAAAATAGGTGCAGCAGAACAAATGGCATTGGTGACTGGAATATGTGCAAAGGTACCATTGAAATGGAGGCATGTTTTGGGATTTTGGGACACTACGTCTTTCATGGGAAGTTCTTAATTATTAGATCAAGACAATGCCAGGTCTCATTCTACATGTGCTACAACAGCATGGTTTTGTAGACGCAGACTGAATGTGCTACACTGGCCTGCCTGCAGTCCAGATCTGTCTAATTTGGAAAATATATGACCAGTCATGAAAAAGACTACCACAGACTGCTGAGCATCTGCAGTTTTTATCAGGCCAGACTGGACAACAATTTTGCTTGAAACTTGAAGTATTAGTATCCTCAATTCCCAAACAATTAAGCATTAAAATTAAAAGGAAAGTTGGTGTGGCACAGTGTTAAACATACCAACTTTTTTGGAGTATGTTGCAGTCATGAAAATCTAAATTTGGAAACACTGGATTTTTTTAATTTGTACTTTAGTCAATTAAATAAGAGTTAAAGAGAAGAACAGATAAAATATTCTTGATTTTATGGCACTTCACGAAATGTCCTAACTTTTCTGGAATTGCGGTTGTACCAGTAAACTAACCAGTGCAAACTTTAGAAAATCACCTTGCATGATTAATTTAAATTTTCTCCTTCTAAATGTTATGTCTGAAGGGAGAAGTCATACAAATGCATATGCAGTTAGGTCAGCTGCAGAAATTGTGTCCACAGCTTTTCATTATTAATGAAGACAGATCAGATCCATCTTTTCCACAGAACTTCCTCCCAGCAGATGTGTGTATAGAAACATCTGTTTATAGATCTTCAGGAGAAGTGTGATAATGAGTGGAAACACACCTGTGAGCAGCAGCATTGACAGTCTATTCTTTTAATCTTGTCTTCTAGCACATCATCCGGGGGAATCGACCAGTCAAAGCTGAAATGGCACATCAGCTGTACGTGCTGCAGGTTTTGACCTTCAACCTTCTAGAGGAACGCATGATGACCAAAATGGACCCCAATGACCAGGCAAGTGATTAACAATTACTTTATGTCTGAAAATTATTGACTTGGCATTAAGATTAATGGAGGGAACAGAATACGTGGTTCAAGTGAATAAATTTATTTACTGGGTTAATTTATTGGGTTTATTTATTGTCATTTATGCAGAGCAAAAGTGTGTTTGCACTGCAGAATGAAACATTAATGGGCAGTTTGTATCTTTTTTTTGATAGACGCATAAAACAAAGACTGATTAAAGATCCAAAAAAATTAGGAGTTTTTAGTAGACTAGTCTGGAGTGTTGAACTTTGTCTGTGGCAAGCTTCACACGGTCAAGAGAAAACAAACACTGACCCGCATTTAGTTAGATTAATTAGTTATTAATTAGTTGTTAGAGGTAATTAATAAACAATAGACATGCTTACATTTTAACTACAACAGATTATTAAATTATTTTTTAATTCATGCTCATGATTTTTTTCTGCATGTCATGTGCAGATATCCATAGTATGAGAATAGAGCAAGTTGTATATTTACATCTAATGAAGAAATTATGGTTCTTACCACATGTAGAAAGCTGCAGTTCCATCTTCACAACTTTATGATGCTGTTTGTAATATTTGGTAGAAGTACAATTTTGGGAAACAGTGAACTGCTGAACAATGGTATTGATGGAACTTGACTGACTGACTTACTGTAGAATATCCCTTACATGAAATTTCAGATATAAAATGCAAAACATTGCTGACTTGTCTTCAGCATTTACCAAGATACTTAGGAAAGTTGTTCTTTTACCTAATTCAGACAGCTTGAATTATTGAACAAAATATAAAATTATATATTGTTATATTCTGACCTCTGACCCCTTATTATTAGACACAAAGGGATATAATCTTTGAACTCAGAAGAATTGCTTTTGATGGAGACAATGATCCCAGTGGAACAGAAAAGAGGAAAGCCATCTACACTAAAGATTACAAGATGCTGGGCTTCACTGTGAGTGATGACAGTTTGCTTATGTAATAACCTGTGATAATTTCAAAATGACTGAATGATGAATCAGTGATAGTGATGTGCTGATGTGTGTGATGTGATGATGGTTTAATGATGATCAGTGATAATGATGTGCTCGTATGTGATACGATGATGGTTAAATGATGATCAGTGATAGTGATGTGATGATGTGTGTGATGTGATGATAGTTTAATGATGATCAGTGATAGTGATGTGCTCATGTGTGTGATGTGATGATGGTTTAATGATGACCAGCAATAGTGATGTGATGATGGTATAATGATGATCAGTGATAGTGATACTGATGATGTGTGTAATGTGATGATGGTTTAATGATGATCAGTGATGATGATGTGCTCATACGTGATATGATGATAGTTAAATGATGATCATTAATAGTGATGTGATGATAGTTTAATGATGATCAGCAATAGCGATGTGATGATCATATAATGATGATCAGTAATGATGTGCTTGTGTGTGATGTGATGATGGTATAATGATGATGAGTGATGATGTGCTCATGTGTGATGGGATGATGGTTTAATGATGATCAGTGATAGTGATATGATGATGTGTGTGATGTGATAGTTTAATGATGATCAGTGATAGTAATGTGCTTCTGTGTGATGTGATGATGGTTTAATGATGATCAGCAATAGTGGTGTGATGATGTGTCTGATGTGATGATGGTATAATGATGATCAGTGATAGTGATACTAATAATGTGTGTGATGTGATGATGGTTTAATGATGATCAGCAATAGTGATGTGATGATGTGTGTGATGTGATGATGGTATAATGATGATCTGTGATAATGATGTGCTCGTGTGTGATGGATGATGGTTTAATGATGATCAGTGATAATGATGTGTGTGATGCTAGTTAAATGATGATCAGTGATAGTATTGTGCTTGTGTGTGATGTGATGATGGTTTAATGTTGATCAGTAATAGTAATAGTGATGATGTGTGTGATGTGGTTATGGTTTAATGATGCTTGAGTGATGGTGATGTGATGATGTGTGTGATGCGATGATGGGGATTTAATGCTGCTTCAGTGAGGGTGATGTAATAATATGTGTGATCTGAGCGTTTAATGATAATCAGTGAATATGATGTGATGATGTGTGTGGTGTGATGATGGTTTGATGATCAGTGAAAGTGATGTGATGGTGTGATCGGTTTAATGATGATGATGGTGATGTGCTAATGTGATGTGATGATTGGATGATGGTGATAATTGGTGATATTGATGTGCTGATATGTGTACTGTGCACAGAATCCTGTGAATCCTGCCATGGATTTCACTCAGACACCCCCAGGAATGTTGGCACTAGACAACATGCTTTACCTCGCCAAAGTGCATCAGGACACATATATCAGAGTAAGAACACACTTGAGTTCCTGGGTAACATTACCAGCACACTACAGTGCGTCTGTTTAAATAGAGTCAGAACTTATGCTTTTTCACCTTCCCTAATCCCTACTGATAAAAAACATATAATAATAATTAAATGGCAAAAATACACGTCAGTGGCCTGTACATACTGTGCTTTTGTTTTTCAGATTGTTCTAGAAAACAGCAGTCGTGAAGACAAACACGAGTGTCCATTTGGTCGCTCTGCCATTGAGCTTACACGCATGCTGTGTGATATTCTACAGGTTGGAGAACTGCGTAAGTGTTCTGTAATGTCTTTGATTCCTCATTTCACTGATGAATGAGTTGGACTGTGTTCGGAAGCTCCATTAGAGCAGCTTTAGAGGAGATCCAGAGTGATTTCCACCTAAAAATGAACGTTCTCTCATCATTCATTCATTCTACAGCCATCATGACTTTAATCTATACAACCCCAGTGGAAGTAAATAAAAATAAGAAATGTTGCGTTGGCCAACTAGCTGAGATGGAATTTCTTTTCATATATATATATATTTCATTTCAGCAAAAGTTTATTTTAGCTAAAGTAAAACATTAAGTCTCTACTGTGACAGTCAGAGAGAGACTTGTGGAAATGTGTACGTAAACTTGTCTTGTCTCTGCAGCGAATGAAGGGTGTAACGACTTCCATCCCATGTTTTTTACCCACGAGCGTGCCTGGGAAGAGTTCTTCTGCGTCTGCATACAGCTGCTCAATAAGACATGGAAAGAAATGAGGGCCACTGCAGAAGATTTCAACAAGGTTTGTGTTAGTTAGTGTTAGTGAGAGGGTCTACTAGAGTACAGACTGTTTTATGTGTGTGTGTTAAGTGAACACTCTCTGTGTGTTAATGTAGGTGATGACAGTGGTGCGGGAACAGATCACTAGAGCTCTGGCCATGAAACCGCCATCTCTGGAGCAGCTGCGGGTCAAACTGCGCAGTTTGAGCTACTCAGAGATCCTGCGTCTACGTCAGTCAGAGAGAATGAGTCAGGACGACTTCCAGTCACCTCCTATAATGTAAGTCAAGAGCTTCTTCATTATTAAGCAGACTCATTTATTCAAGATCAAGAATCTCTTCATCAGTCAATTATGTAGTTATAAACCACTAATGCATCTGATGTCTTTTGAAGGAAATTAAACAAAATTATAAGTCTTTATGATTATGAAATATAAAGTTAGACGCTTATATGTACAGTTTCTCATTACAGGATTTCTGTGGTTCTTCAAAAGGTCCATTGCAATTTAAGGCTATAAAAAGGTCTTAAATCAGAGCAGAAAATATTAAATTCATAAACCCATGGCATTAAATCTTGCATGCACTTCAAAATTGATGTTCTTTCATTGTCTTTTTGTTTTCCAGTACAAATATCTAAACATCCTTAAAAGGGAAGTTCACTTCCAGAACAAAAGTTTACAGATAATGTACTTACCCCATTGTCATCCAAAATGTTCATGCCTTTTTTTCTTCAGTAGTAAATGAATTATGTTTTTTGAGGAAAACATTTCAGGAATTATCTCCATCTAGTGGACTTCTATGGTGCCCACAAGTTTGAACGTCCAAAATGCAGTTTAAATGAGGCTTCAGAGGGCTCTAAACATTCCAGCCGAGGAAGAAGGGTCTTACCTAATGAAACGATCGGTCATTTTCTAAAAAAAATAAATATATATATAAACTTTTTAACCTCAAATGCTTGTCTTGTCTAGCTCTACCATGCACATGCGTACTCTGTGTAATCCGGGTCAATACACTTAGGGTATGTCGAAAAGCTCCCATCTCTTTTTCTCCTCCAACTTCAATACCATCCTACATCACTGCAGAAGTACCGACCCAGTGTTTACAAAATGACCACGCAAAAAAGGTTAAACACCCTTCACAAAAAAAGGTAAAACAGCGATGTAGGACAACTTTAAAGTTGGAGGAGAAAATGAGATGGGAGTTTTTTGACGTACCCTAACTGTATTGACCCGGATTACACAGAGTATGCATGTGCATCGCAGAGCTAGACAAGATGAGCATTTGAGGTTAAAAGTATATAATTTTTTTTTTTTTTTTTTTTAAAATGACAGATCGTTTCACTAGATAAGACCCTTATTTCTTAGCTGGGATTGTTTAGAGCCCTTTGAAGCTGCACTGAAACAGCATTTTGGCCATTCAAATTCCTAAAAAAATTTCCTAAAAAAACATAATTTCTTTATGACTGCAGAAATAAAGGCATGAACATCTTGGATGACAACGAGGTGAGTACATTATCTGTAAATTTTTGTTCTGGAAGTGAACTTCACCTTTAATTCAAGATACCACAGCAAAATAAAGAAATTAAGTCTTGTTTTCTGAGAAATTGAACAAAATGTTTATTCTTAAAGCAAGAACAAATATTTGTCGGTGGGTTATTAAAATTACTTAGGTGAGTTGAGTTTTCTGAGCCAATTGGCAGAAATGTGTTCTTGTTTTAATCTCAAACTTAATTTTGACCAGTTACACAGAAAACAAGACTTACTATCTTCTATCATTTTGCTTTTCTAGTAAATGTATCTTGATTTAAGAATCTTTAGACATTTGAGCTGGAAAACAGGACAAAAATACTGAGGAAGAGTGACCCACAAATCCAAATGCTCATATGTGACCCTGGACCACAAAACCAGTCATAAGAGTCAGTTTTCTGATATTGAGATTTACGCTGAATAAAAAAGCTTTCCATTGATGTATGTTATGATATGGCAATATTTGGCCGAGGTACAACTATTTGAAACTCTGGAATCTGAGGGTGAAAAAATCAAAATATTGAGAAAATTACCTTTAACGTTGTCCAAATGAAGTTCTTAGCAATGCATATTACTAATAAAAAATTAAGTTTTGATGTAGTTATAGTAGGAAATTTACAGAATATCTTTATGGAACATGATCTTTACTTTATATCCTAATGATTTCTGCCATAAAAGAAAAATCTATATTTTTGACCCATACAATGTATTTTTGGCTATTGCTACAAATATGCCAGTGCTACTTAAGACTGGTTTTGTTGTCCATATATGAGTTTATCTGAGCATGAGGAATAGCTGGTCCCAAGTATGTTTCCTTCTTGATTGTCAGTGAACTGCGTGAGCGGATCCAGCCGGAGATTCTGGAACTGATCAAACAGCAGCGACTCAATCGTCTTTGTGAGGGAAGCTGCTTTCGCAAACTCGGCAACAGACGGAGACAAGGTGCCACAACCTCACATCTGCCTGCGACAGCCGCTTCTGCGGTATTTGTCTGTAATGTGAGTCTCTTCTTGTTGGAGTGTCTAATGATGTTTGGTTCTTCTCACAGAGAAGTTCTGGTTCTGCCGTCTGTCATTAAATCACAAGGTCCTTCACTACGGAGATCTGGACGAGACTCCACAGGGTGAAGTGCCGTTTGAACTGCTCACTGATAAGAGTAAGTGCACTTATCTGATATAAAACCACTGAATATTATTCACATCATGTATTGGGCAGTGTATTCAAACTTACTGTCAATGACCCACAGTTCCTGTGTCGGACATTAAAGCAGTGCTAACAGGGAAAGACTGTCCGCACATGAAAGAGAAGAGCGCGCTCAAACAGAACAAGGTAAAACCACTTACTTCATCTTTACGAGTGCTCTATGGAACAGAACTGACATAGAGAGAGAAAGATCTGACATGATACTGTTATTTAATGTGTATTTTAAAAGGCTGCACACCAAAATCACTGACTTAATCATCATTATTAAATAATACGTGTATAAAGCAAACATGTTAATATGGTAATATTGCATGCATTTTTATCTAAATATGTTCCTTCACCCAAGTCTGGTTCCTCTCAAGGTTTTTCTCCTCTTTGACCTAAACATCTTAGGGAATTGTTTAGTTTGGCTCACTTTTTAAAGTAGTATAATATATAAAATACACAAACCATAAAGAATATTACACATTCTGTATGTTTTTTTTTATATATGTATCATTAAAGCGTTTAAATGGTGCTGTGTTTGTAGGAAGTATTAGAGTTGGCATTTTCCATCCTCTATGATCCTGATGAGGCTCTCAACTTTGTGGCACCCAACAAATATGAGGTGAGTCTCAAAAACAGCACCTAAATCACAGTTCTGTTAGAAATGCAGGTGTTCAAGAATAGTTTGTTAATCACTAAACTCTCTCAGGATTCTCCACCCTGCTCTCAGAGAGCTACCTTCCTGCAGATTTCAGCTCCAACCCCAATCAAAGTCGCCTAAACCAGCTAATCAAGTTGTTCAGGGCTGCTTGATAATTACAGACAGGTGTGTTGGAACTGGGTTGGAACTGAAGTCTGCAGGACGGTAACTCTCCAGGAGCAGGGTTGTTGATCTCTGCTCAAAATGTAGTTAATAGGGCTGTGAATGAATTAAAAATGTTACTCATTAATAGCACAGATAGTAGTTGTCACATATGATTTGTTGTTGTGTTTTCCAAGGACTCTTATTTTAATTTAGCTTCACTGTTGTAATATTCACTTCCCATGTTTCTTTCTGTTGTTCATGTGTTTCCTTGGTTACAGTTGATTTGCACTTGTGTCTAGTTTAGTTCATTGTTATTAGCTGATAGTTCATCATTAGTTGATAGTTTACGTAAAAATAAAAATTCTGTCATCATTTACTCACCCTCACGTTGTTATTAAAAATAGGCATAAGCCAGTATGAAATTTTGACTGTATAACTTTAAACCAAAATATCACAGTCTTACTGTGTCATGTATTATGATTACAGCTCCAAAATTACTTATTTTAAATGTCTTGGTATAAAACAACTGACCGCATTACATGTCCATATCACTTCGCCAAACGATTTCAGTTATTTAAAAGCTTACAACAGCAAAAAAAAATATATAGGTAAAATAGCTATAAGTAAAATAGTTTAGCAGCTTAAAAGCTACATGACATTTCTCACTAGCGAGGTTATAATGGTGTTCTTGTCATTTCTTCTAGAATAAGACCACAAGCCCATGACATTAAAATCACATGGCATTACACCCTTCGACATAGTGCAGAAGTTACTAAGTAGCTATGAAAATGTTAAGAAACAAATGACCACCAGCCAGGATTTTATTTCCACATTAATGCCCAACTTGTCATTGTTTGTGGGACGAACGGCAATCACAAATGACAGTGTTCATAGTTGTCTCCATTTTGTTTGTGCATTTTTTTTTTCTATATTTCTCTATTTGTTTTATATATATAATTTTTTAACAACAATTACAGAATGTGATCAATCTGATATGCTTTTTAATCTAAAAACAATAACAGCAGTCACATAAACCCAATATAATAATTATATCACATGTTATTTAGTGTATTATTTAGTGTGAAATATCTCTTTCTGCTCTCCTGTGGGGTATTTTTCCACTTTAAATGCTAAATAAGTTAGAATAATATGACACTATAGGGCTGTTACCAATCAAATTAAATTAAATTAATATCAAGAAAATGCACTGCAGAGAAAACACAAGCTGCATCTGAAGTGGCATTTAGATGCATTTACACAAGCTGATTAATAAAGCTCAGAAGTAGCATCCCTGGTGAAAAAACATCATCAGCATCAAAACATACCTAACCAGCATCCCAGCATTTTTTCCACCAGGGATGAATACATTAAAATTGCAAAATTGCTGCATAATGTTATGCCAAATGCACAAACACCGCCAATAGCAGCTGTCTTAAAGAGTATATTGCAGGTTAGGGACCCAGTGAGTCAATAGATAGAAAAAAAATGTGGGAACTACATTTTAGTTCCTCTCTTTAAGCTCTCTTTAAAATTTACTTTTAAAGTACTGAGGCTTCTGGAGTCATTTTTGTGAAGACATTTCACTTTTGCATCTGAAAAACTCAGAAAACTCCAAGTGACGTAACAGGAGGGACTGGATTGCAATGACAGTTCAAATGCTGAGGAAATTGAAAATGTTTATTCTTACTCGTATGATGGACCACAGCCATACAATGAGTCTGCTATGCGGCCAAGAGAGCAGGGACAGGCCAGGAATTATTCTAATAATAATTAGAAAGTTATTATTAAAGTTCATGTGTGCCATTAATCCTGGTGACCTCAAATTCGACTACGAATTAACTTTGCTAAGAGGTCTTTGTGTCCAAGCAGAGAGAGAGAATCACTATTCATTATAACATTAAATTACACTTTTAGAACTGCAGCACACAAACACACACACACACATTTGTTTTTGTGAATTGTGGGGCCTTTTCATAGACTTCTATAGTTTTTATACTGAGCAAACAATATTGTCTGTCCCCTAACCCAACCCTAACCCTAACCCTAAACTTACCCCTTACAGAAAACATGTTTGCATTGTTACATTTTCAGATAAACATCATTTACTATTTTTATTTATTTTTATTTTTTTCCACGTCAAAAATTTCAGGTTTTACTATCCTTGTGGGGACATTGGGTCCCCACAGTGTAGCAAGAACAAGTACACACACACACACACACACAACACAAATATCTGCATACCACAATCTAATACTCTTTCACTTGCCCCTTTAAAAAAATCCACTTGTCCCAGACAAATGGACAAGCGTTAATGTCGATCCCAGACTATAACGTTTGATATGTGCACATGTTGAGCCCTGTTCACATCGCTAGTTACATATTCACTGCATGTTGCCAGTGTGTTAATTCTTAATTATTTGTACATATTTCCCCATCCCTACCAGTTAAAAAAATCAAAATTACAATTTATGAGCAAAAAGCAAAACATGCTATTTACAGGCCTACACTAGAAATTCACAGACATTGATGTGTTTGTCAGTGAGCTCCCAGTATTTCATGTCTTTACATCTTTACCTATATTAAAAACCTGTCAAAGCTTTAGAGTATCACACTCCTACATAGGTTATGCTGAGATGGTCACTTGTGGCAAAATTTACTATGATTTGTGTATGTCTGCACAATTTGGATTAAAGCGTCTGCTAAATGACTAAATGCAAATGTAAGATCACATGTCTGCAAAACTAGCACTCAACTGTGACATTACAGTAAAACTGTGCAATCCTAGAACGGAATTACAAAAATATTCACAAACAGTATGCAAATGGAAAGACCCTGAACATCAAATTTCGTACTTAATGAGTCATGGCAGACTTCCGTTAACTTTGTTTCAAATGACAGCTTCTGTCAATCACTGGCCCATAATAACTGCGTCTTGAGTTAAGCATGGCTTTAATGGAACATTAAAAGCCGTGTGTCCACAGATTTACAGAGACTACAGCAGACTGTGTTGTTTAAATATGACAGTTTACACTTAATTAGAAATAATGTATTATTTGTAGAAAGATGAGTGACATTTGTGCTGCATTTGTTTATGTAAATCAGTACTGCATCTGGACAGATGGACTATCTGCGCTCTTGGGGAAGGAGCTGGGCAGCGATCTCACACGAAGTGACCTTGACACATTAATGAGCATGGAAATGAAGCTTCGCCTCCTTGACCTGGAGAACATCACCATCCCTGAGGCTCCGCCCCCTGTGCCCAAAGAGCCCAGTACTTACAACTTCACATACAACTACGGATGAGACGTCTGTGCTTTCAGTCAGTGCTTGTGTTTTCTGTGTCTTTCACTCTTCAGAGGTGAAGTGTGTCATTTGCCTGTCACTAAGATGGTTTCACATTCGGTCATATTGGTAGTTTGACTTGCTGAAGAGTGAAACACTGTGATCCTTTCAAACAGTGATCTGTTTGAGTTTAACATGGACGAAAGCGCAAAAATGACACACTCCATCTTTATGCTAGTGTATGTGCCTGAAAATGAACTAGTCTTGGTTACGAGAGTATTTTTTCAGTCCTTTTTTTCAATGCTTGTAAGAAAAATCTTCAGGTATTTGATTTTAAATGAGAAACCGGAGACAGTATCTTAAACATCATTGTGTGTTTAGACATTGTAAGGCATCTACTCCCATGTGTGATGTGATGTTAAATGCTTGTATGAGTAACTCAACTGAACAGTTAGTAACTTTGTACATCCCACAGACCTGTCTGCAGATAACTAATATTTACTGACGTTTGCTTTTGTCAATAGAAATATATTTTTGTACTTGATGTGAAAGACACTATATAGTATGTTGAGAACACATAAAGTTTGCATGAATCGGAGGAAGAAAGCAAGCGAGTGCAAGATGGAAACGTCTTGTGTTGAATTCTGACTCGTAGACCAAACAGGATGAAGGCCTGTGACTGCAACATTCAAAAATCGCCTCTCTCTACAGTCCTGCAGAAACTGTATGTGATAATAGCCATAAGAGTTCATTGATTTAGACATTTATTTGGCGATTTCTTTGTTACAGTACTCAAACATGACTGCTCAGTCCATTTAGCTGAAAATATTTACACACGTTTATCTTCTGTCTGTGCGTTCATATTTGCTTGCCATAATATAAGGTTATTCTGTGTGAAAACAGAACAAACCCATAAATGGATTACTGACAGAGGTGTGATGATTTGATCAGATTTGCTTCATGTTACTGGTAGTTTCTGAATGTTTTAGTGGGCAGGTATCAATATTTGGGTTAAAATGTTGTACACATTATAAATATATAGTGCATTCAGAAAGTATTGATTCCCTTTTTATTTTTGAATTTATTGTTATTGATGGAAGAAAAAAATATTTCAATCATAAAATTTGATGGTGTAACAAAGGGGTGTGAATACTTTCTGAAGGCCACTGTATATAAACTGTATATATTGTACTGCCTTATCACAGTAATGCTATGGATTTGTGTGCAATAATAAAATGTGTTTAAGTCATAGCTTGACATTTTTCATTTGATAAATCATCTGAGCTTTGCCACACACCTATATTTGCAAACTAGCAATGGAGGTGTCAGAAAAAGGCAATTAATATATAAATGTTGAATTGAAATGAAAATGAAGATAAATATGTAATGCACACTTGCACACAGCTTAGCTAGTGAAGCCGTGTAATTACGGACACTTTGGGCAGCTGAACAGTTATTGGTTTGTGATCATTTTATGTATAGGTACCATATATGTTAGGTAATCATAATTGATATTTGTAATTGCGATTATTAATTATTATTATCACAATTTACATTGAATGATGTTTTAAATAGCTTTATAGCATTGTTTGAAGCAACTATATGCCACATTTTATATATAGTTTCTTCTTTAAATATAAAAAATGTAAAAATGTAAAAATTAAAACAATGAGGGAAAAAAAAAAAAAACCCTTAAGATAACCTGTAGGAAAAATACACACACACTCTCTCTCTCACGCACAAACACACACCCACACATCCTAAGAAAGCAGAACAAGCGGATTTTTTATTTATTTATTTATTTTTTTTGTAATTGTGCCTTTGAACGATTGCATAATTGTGGCATCTGTAATTGTAATCATGATTCGAAATTCAAATAATTGTGCAGCCCTGGTACCATAAATTGCATTAACTAAAGTCCACTATCAGCCTGTGACAGCAACACAAGACCTTGAAATTGCTATATTCTCTCTTACAGCAGGCATAGCAAGAGCAAGGAAAATAAGTAATATAAAATGTAAAATAATAATAAAAAAATTCACTAATTAATTAATTAAACATTTATTAATTATATTTCAGCATATAGTGCTCTTTTGAACATTTATAATTAATATTCAGCTGAAATGTTGCAAAACAACATTAAAAATAGATAGAAAAAATAAATAAATAGAAATTTTTTTTATTTATTTTATTTTTATTTTATAGATTTATTTTCAGTTGTTGTTAAATACCAGTGGTGACATTTTACATGTGACTATCTGTTGCCGGAAACAGACTCACCAGTGTGTAGTGAGGCAGGGTTCTTCCTGTCTTTACCAGTGCCCGAATTCGTGTACGTGATAATACTGATTGAGTTCGGGTTCTAGAGAGCTGATTGAGATACACCCACAGAGCAGGTCACCGAGTGCTGAGGCGCATGTTATGTAAAAGTCACCAACACTCTGCTGATTCCAAAGCTGAAGTGTTCCAAACTTCCACTGGCATTAATATCTGAACAAAAACTGTGTGGCAGAAGCTTCATGGAACAGGTTTCCATGGCCAAGCAGCTGCATGTAAGCCTTACATCACCAAGTACATTGCCATGCGTGGGATAGAGTGAGTAAAGCTCACAGACACTGGACTCTATGGAGTGACCAATTACGCAGTCTGATGGGTGTGACTGAGGAACAGATGTTTGGTGATGTTTGTTTGATGATGGGTAATGGTATGGTGCTGTTTTCAGGGGTTTAACTTACTTCCAGTGAAGGGGAATCTTAATGCTTCAGCACATTTTGGACAATGCTATGTTTCCATCTTTGTGGGAACAGTTTGGGAAAGGCCCGTTTCTATTCCAGCATGACTGTGACCCAGTGCACAAATCAAGGTCTGTAAAGACATAGTTGGATAAGGTTGGTGCGGAAGAGCTTGACTGGCCACAAATATCCCAGACCTCAGTCCCATCCAACACCTTTGGGATGATCTGTAATGGAGATTGCTAACCAGGCCTTCTCATCAAACATCAGTATCTGACATCACAAATGCTCTATGGGATGAATGTGCAAAAATTCTTTCTGAAACATCCCAAAATCTCATGTAAAGTCCTACATTGCTGCAGAACTACCGACCCAGTCTTTGCAAAGTGAACATGCAAAAAAGATCAAACACCCTCTACAAAAAAGGTAAAACAGCGATATAGGGTGATTCTGAAGTTGAGGGAGAACATGAGATAGGAGTTTTTCGACATACCCTAACTGTCATGAACAGGAACAAAAGCAGTCCAGGCAGAGAAAGACAAGACGAGCGTTTGGCATTAAAAAGTGTATAAACTGTATTATTTTTATTAAAATAACCGATCGTTACACTTCTTCCTCGGCTGGGATCGTTTACAACTGCATTTAGGATCGTTTGAAGCCGCATTTAAACTGCATTTTGAAAGTTCAAAATCGGGGCACCATATCAGTCCATTATATAGGGAAAAATGCTGAAATGTTTTCCTCAAAAAACATAATTTCTTTACGACTGAAGAAAGAAAGATGTGAACATCGTGGATGACAAGGGGGTGAGTACATTATTTGTAAATTGTTATTATTTGTAAAGTGGAGTTCTCCTTTAAAGTCCCTGTTGGTGTAATGGACAGGTGTGCCAATACTTTTGTCTGTATACCCTGTTGAAAAAAACAGCATATGCTGGTTAGGTAGGTTTTATTCTGGGATGCTGGTTTTAGCTGGTTTATGCTGGTCCTTAGCTGGTTATGTGCTGGTCCAGGACCAGCTTAAACCAGCTAAGGACCAGCAAAGAGCCAGCATAAACCAGCTAAGGACCAGCTAAAACCAGCATCAAAGCCTAACTAACCAGCATATGCCATATTTTTCAACAGGGTAGTTTACAGTTCTACATACTTGACTTTTTTGTCATGTGTATATTTCTTTAGTAGATTTATATTTAACTAGTATCGATTACATACATATGCAATTGCTACAGGGACACATAAATCTGCGCAAATGGTTTGGGTGTTTGTTGGTTGCCAGGGTGTGACAGACTGGTTATTCTCTCAAATCAAATGAGCTTTATTAGTTTCTCATTTGTATTATTAGTTGTTAATCACTATTAACACATATAAACCTTAATACAACATATAAGTAGACCCATGTGATAACAATCAAGCAGAGACACAAAATTATGAATGGCACAAACTTCCTCTGCAAAAAGATGAAAAACTGAGATCTATGAGAAAAGGATTTCTTACCCTGTTGCTCCCTCTAGTGGACAACATTAATATTAAAGCCTTCCTCTGTCATTCACATTAATGTATAAATGGCTGATAATTTAGAAATTCCTTTTTAAAGATTGATTAGCACTTTCCAGAAAAAAAAAAAAAAAATCGATCAGTGGTTTTAAATATTTGTCCTGGGGACCCACTGCTCTGCACATTGTATATGTCTCCCTTATCTGATAAAACTCAAGTTCATGGAGCTCTCACCTAATGAGCTTGTGATCTGAATTAGGTGAATTAGAGTGGTGGGTCACCAGGACCAGGATTGAAAACCACTGATTTAGATCAAATTATTTTTTTCCTTGATCAAAAATGGAATTATGACAAGTTTTTAGTTGTAGCACCCCCTATGGGCAGGTTATAATACAACTTCATGTGCATCCTCAGAATGTTCTGTAGTCTGTGTGTATCAGGTTTTGCTAAGTTTGAACACTGCATTGAGCATATATAGGTGGTAAAAAAAAAAGTCAGACTTTTTTCATTAGGGTCTTGAGATGTGTGCCAAATGTAAACAAACACCCTGTAAGGAATTTAGACAGAGTGGCTTTTTAGAAAATTCAGAATGGTGGAAAAACATCCCAGGGTAAACTGTAAGGTATGGTAGGAACTGACTGAAGGTTTCAGAGGAAAATGGATTTGATTTTAGCCCTCATGGTTTCAAAGTTATGAAGTAAAATGCAAATGCACCTGCTATAGCATTTATAGCAGAGTTAGTACTAGTAAAACACCCTTTATTTCTCCAGTCCTTTGTCATTTTACAGTGATTCTGATGGTCTTGACTTGCAAGAATGATATGATGAACTCTGATGAACATTATTGACATTTAATTTAAAAAAAAAAAAAAAAAAAAAAAAAATCTACTGCAAGCCACAAAAGTTGTCTGCGCATGCATCTAGCAATGAGTCAGTACGTTTACAGTAAATACGTTTACGTGGACATCAGTAATCCGATTATTTACCTTATTCTGAGTAAGAAAATATTATGATTAAGGTGTTTACATGTGTTGCTTTTAGAATATTCCTTTTGTGTTTACCTTTTTCATGTTATAGTACATAGATCGATTAATGGCACACGGCATTATGTCCCCACGCGACACCATTCAATGTTCCCTCCAGAATTTCAAGTATCAACACAGTATGGTACCATACACAGTTTTAGGTGTTTCATTTTTAATTTTACGAAAGCTTCAAGTGCAGTTAATTATTTGCCATGCTATACATGCATCTGGACCAGTGGTCCAAAAATGTACCTACTTGCTTGAAGCTATGCTCTTTTTTTTTGCTGTCAAATGGTTGACCACTGCCGTGTGTGTATCCTGTCACAAAATGCAGCAAAAAGTCCTACACAATGGTAAAAGCAAAACCAATAGAGCTCTGATAGCACACGTACATCTCAGAGATGTCTATTTGACTCGTCTGTTTGACTCCTGTAATCAGATGTCAAATAGACGCCTATTAGATGTCTTTAAGATGTTTATGATTTAGAATGTATGTAAAATTGACATCTTATAGACGTCTGCTAGATGTTTGTACACAGCAGATGCTTTCCAGATCAAGAGATCTTTAACAGACATCTTGCAGATGTGCGTGTGCTATCTGGGAGGCTAATCTTCAACATGTTTTACACTAAAAAATACTTTTGGATTGATCTATTTTTAGAGTTTACAGCAAAAAAATGACTTCAGCCGGATTAAGGTAATCAAAAATACGTTTATGTGATTCTTAATCAAAGTATTGTCTTGTTATTGTCAGAGTATGGTGTTAATAACAGAATATTATTGTCCATGGAAATGTCCTGAGTGAGTTGTTGTGTTAGTATCAGCACCTCCTTCTGGACTAGAACTGCAGAATTATAACCAATTTTAAGTGAAATGCATACTGTCTTAAATGGGACTGCACAGAGTATGCATGTGCATGGCAGAGCTAGACAAGATGAGCATTTGAGTATATACATTTTCTATTTATTTATTTTTTTTAGAAAATAACAGATTGTTTCACTCGATAAGACCCTTCTCCAATGGCTGAGATCGTTTAGAGCCTTTTAAAGCTGCACTGAAACTGCATTTTGGAAGTTCAAACTCGCAGGCATAGAAGTCCACTATATGGAGACAATTCCTGAAATGTTTTCCTAAAAAAAAAAAAATTTTGCATCTTCATTTCCCACTCGGGCCAAAAACGTGCCTACTTGCTTGAAGCTATGCTCTTTTGTTTGCCGTCAGATGGTTGATCACTGCCGTGTGTGTATCCTGTCACAAAATGCAGCGAAAGGTCCTACACAATGGTAATAGCAAAGGCAATAGAAGGCAAGCCTGCAACCTTTAGCAAAAAAAGCATAATGGCTAACGCTTCCGGTTTGGGAAATGAGATGAGAGGCCATTTTCTTTGAATGGATGTCAATGGAAGAGAGGCTTCACTGTGCTGAATAAACAGGTTTTTAGATAAAACAGCTCATAATTTAATGAATCGACAGCCTATTGGCTAATTTTCAACATGTTTTACACTAAACAATACTTTTGGACTTTTTTATTTTTTAGAGTTTACACCGAAAAAAAATGCTGTATTAAGAAAAGTCACAGACTTATGCAACAGGTGGGATTCAGTTTACGACACTTCCCATTTATTCCTATAGTATCCGTAAATGGCCAATGAGTGTCACACAACCCTCTGACTGTAATTCAGTGATGTCAAGGCTGTTATGTCATTGGTTATCTTTGGTTATCCAAGCTGACCGTCACGCTTTCTCCAATAGTAAGTAATACAGACCCTCTTATCTCCCAATAGTAAGAAAATATCTGGTAATAGTGTGATTAAGGTGTGTACGTCTATACTGCACTTCGATAATGCGACTAAAATAGGAATATTCCACGTCTTTATTCGATTTGTGTTTACTTCGAGTATGACTTTAGCCAGATTAAGGTAATCAAAAATCTCTATTTACATGGTAGATTCGTAATCAGAGTATTGTCTTAATCGTGTTAATAACAGAATATTGTTGTCCATGTAAATGTCCTGAGTGACTTGTTTTGTTAGTATCAACACCCCCTTCTGAAATAGATTTGCAGAATTATAACCAACTTTAAGTGAAGTGCATATATTGCACCTATGTAAGTAGTGGGTGGGTTCGGATCTACCCCACTAAGTTTGAGATCTCCACGACTTACAGTCTCTGTTGTCCAAAGACTTTTAGGGCACAAAGAGCATAAACTGGCAAGACAGTAAGAAGCATTTTATTTAGGTGCCATTAAATAGTCATAATAGAAATAGGCTAAATTACATCTTTGGAACAGTCTGTTTATGTTTAACAATAATGTAATTAGTATCAGTAAAATATCAGTTTCAATGCATCAGTGGCTAAAATTCACCTCAGAAACTACAGGCTCATTTGAGAAGTTCACCGTGAGGTGCATGCTGGTTAGAAATGCTGTGCAACTTGCTGTGACGTCATGTCAGTGTGCTAAAATACTCTTGCGACAGCCAAGCAGTCACAGTTTTTAGACCCAGGTGCTGCAGTTGTTGTTTACCAGCTGCACAAACTAAAATCATGATGGGATTGATTTATTAACTATACAGCTTATTAGCCTAGGACAATAATGATGTTTTGTTCTTGTCTAAAATACACGTGGTTTCATTTCTATTTCTGTCGATCTGTTTTAATTATGTCTGAACACTCCTTACAGCTCTTTTTCACTCCTCTCTTGGATTGCAGCCACCTACTGTACTCTACAGTCTATATTCAAGGTGAAGTGTCTGGCATATTAAATGAACCTATTATGATTCTAAACATATAGGCATGACTAACATCTGAATGTGGGACTGTGTTGGTTGGGGTGCACAAAGATGAAACAGCTACAGCAAATTTCTTTTAACTCTGGTGCGTTTATTATCCATTATAAGGAATAAAATGTATTTACTTTGTTGCTGAACAGACACCGTACTCTAAATTTTGTTTCTTGTATTGCATTTACATTTATTTATTTAGGAGATACTTTTATTCACAGCGACTTACAAATGAGGAACATCAGGAACAAAGAGTTTGTCTTAAACACTCAGGAGGCAGTGCCAGGTATTAACTAGAGTACAAAGCTAGAGCTACAGGGTTTTGATTTTTAGTAAGTGCCAGTTATTGTTTTAGGGTGGTTAAGTGTGTCAGGGTTTGGACTTTGTTTTCCGTGTTTTCCCCCAAGGAAAGGGGGGGGAAGATCTTTGGAGCGGTATGTGGAGTTCCTGAGCCTCTTACATGTGGTGAGATGGAGCGATTCCATGATTAACGCTTGCTTCCGGAAGGGACTAGATGATGATTGTTTGTTTTGCTTTTTTACTCCTGACGATTGCCGCAGACCCGTAGCGGATTTTATTAATTATGTCCTTGATCTAAGTCATTCAGAATTTTTGGTTGATGTGGAGGATCCTAATTTTCCTCTCTCCATTCAGAATCATGCACACGCTCTATCTCACTGCCAGCCAGTACCCTCCACATACAGCTCCAAAGAGTTTGATCCCTCCATTCCTCCCACGCTTCCCCAAGTCCTCCAAAGCTCATCCCTCGTCCTCAGCCCAGAACAGATGGCCGCCTCGCCTGAGTGCCCGGTCAAGATGGAGTTGGTGGACATAATGGATATGGCGCTCCCAGTGGAGTTTTCTGGCCCAATCCTCTCTCCTGAGTCTCTTATGTCTCCGCTGGTCCTGTCCAGCCCTCCAGTGTCTGCACCTCCTGAGCACCCTCCAGCGCCCGCTCCTCCTGAGCGCCTTTCAGAGCCCACTCCTCCTGAACTCTTATGGGCCTGTAAAACCCTAATTCCCCCCAAGAAAATGGCTCCACTGTGGCTTCCTGGACTGCCTGATCCGCCATGGCTTCCTGAACTGCCTGATCCGCGGTGGCTTCCTGGACTGCCTGATCCACCATGGCTTCCTGGACTGCCTGATCTGCCATGGCTCCTTGAACTGTCTGCTCTGCCATGGCCCCCTGAGCTCCATGACCCACCATGGCTCCCTAAACTGCCTGCTCCACCATGGTCCCCCTGAGCTCCGTGATCCTCCATGGTCTCCCGAACTGTCTGCTCCACCATGGTCCCCCGAGCTCCCTGACCCACCATGGCTCCCCTAGCTCCTTGATCTCCCATGTCCCCCTTGGGTTCCAGCCTCCAGGGCGCCCACTCCCCTGTACTGTCAGGCTTTGGACTTTGTTTTTGATAATTTGATTTTTTTCTGTTGAGTTCCCTTCGTTAAAGGCTATTTAAGTTTATTCCTGTGTCTCCTGAGTCCTCCCTACAACACACTGTGACAAAGTGGTTGTGGAAGAGGTTTGTCTTTAGCTGGTTTTCAGGAAGGTTTTGGAAAGTGACTTTGTGCCTCATTAAAGGAACAGCCATCTTCCATATTGCATGTAATAATACATACTACTTATAGGAATAAATGATTGAATTTTATATATGATAATATTACATCATATATAAAAGTTAAGTGAAATCAGCTTTTTATAACATCAAATATGAGGGAGGAAATAGCCTCCCTCATAACTTCATGACAAACCTTAAATTGGAACAAAGGGGTTCTGTTTACACCAGAGAGTGGTCAGTAGAAAATATACAATACTATTAAATAATAGTAGATAACTAACTAATTCATTAACCAAGCTTGATTAAAATATTAACTGTTAAGCCTACTTTTGCAACTTGCAGACAATGTTCTCTGAAATGGAACATTTAGTCATGAAGCGTCATGGACATGCCTTAGTCATACACAATGTGAAACAGGGCTTTCTGATAATATCCCATCTTTCATCATTAGTAACATGGTGAGCTGTTGCTAAAATGTGCTTTACTCCTTAAAGAGTGATACTCCCCACTCCAAGCAAAGTCATTGCACCGTTTCATTTAACATGAAGCACTGAAGGGCCAAGGAAGTTCAATATAACATTTGTGAAAATAGCAGAGAGTTCACAAATGTTAATGATCAGTCTCAGAGTGGGAAAAGAGAAATGCACTGAACTGATGTTTTTATCCTACATGATAACTGCAAATTAATCCATATTTATATCATGATTAAACTAATACTGAAACACATTACCATGTGCTTTTCAGGTCAGAAACTTGTATTCTGTCTTTTCAGAAATGGGTTTATATTTCGTGAGATTTTGACTGACAGTTGCATAAGGCCAGAGAGGAAGAGAGGAGGTCACATGACTCATGGAAACAGCTGTGGCCACATATCACAACACTGTTGACAGGCTGGTCTGTGATTACAGTCCCAAAGCATCTTTACATTCTCTTCATCAGTTAATGTTCTCATTACCGCTCCATCAGAGTCACTGCCTGCTTTAGTTTGTATCAGTGAGATCTGATCTTTACGATATAAATTCTGTCATCATTTACTCCCTTCATATCGTTCCAAACCCACTATACTTTCTACAGTGGACACAGGAGATAAACATTCACATGTTCATACAATGAAAGTGTAAGGGGTGGATTCTATCAGAAATAATAAAAAGCCCACCATACAGTATCATGAAAGTATTTTAAGAGTAGTCCACAGTAGTTTCATTGCTTTGTGTAAGAAACTGGCCAAACTGTAATTATGTATTAATGTGATTGCATTAAAAAAGTCAACCCTAATATTATGATTTTGTACAGAAAACTGGATATTTGTAGAAATTACATGAACACATTATGGTGTCATGACCTTGAGCACAAGTCTAGTAACGAACTGTAAAGCAATTAACCCTGCAAGCCATACCTATATCACTACAAACTTTCTAGCCTGAGATGCCACAGTGCAACTGAATAACACTTCAGAACAGATCTGTAGCTGCAGGTCCTCATATTGTTCAGCGTTTAGTCATATCCAGTGATCCTGATCAATGTGCCATGGATCGCTGAGTGATGATGTCAGCTGAGGGGGGTGTGGGTGGTCTATTCACAGCTCTGTGTGTGTGAGGAGGGGCGGCCATGCACTTGTGCAGTCTTTCTTTAGCAGTCTTACTCCTGCCTAGAGCCGAGCTCAGACTGGCAAACAGACACTGATCATTTTTAGGAACTTCTAGTGTTCTATGTTCATGATCAGAACTTGCTCCAGGACTGTGGTGTTTATCAGAGCTGCTGAACTTTGTCATGTCTCTTTGGCGCACGCAGCGGAGGTGCACGGCTGGACTCTGCTGCCTCCTGCTCACTCTCTGCTTCCAGATCTCAGCGTTTAACCTGGACACAACAACCATCCTCATCAAGGAGGGTGAGGAGGGAAGTTTCTTCGGCTTCTCTTTGGCTTTACACCAGCAGCTCACACCTGAACCTCACAGCTGGTGAGTCTGTCAACTGGATTATTGATTATTGATGCTGAGAATGGTTGTGACCTGAAACATGATCTAGCAGCACTGTTCATTGGTGTCAACACTTAAATAAAATGAAGAATCGTATTTGTATATTTAACATATGCAGATGTGATTTAGTCTTTTAATGTGTGTTTGTGTGAGAAACAGCATAAAGTATCCGTCATGCTGAATCACTTTGTGATCAGAGACAGGTCTGCTCTGCTCAGTCAGTGACACAGCAGATATTGCCATGCACAGAGACTGTTAAAGCTGGACGCTTGTGTTCTGTCAGACATACAGTGAGTGCGTGAGATGAGTTACAGTCAGAAGCATTACGCTGTGCTGAGCTCACTGCTTATTATCAGCTATTATTAGTGCCCAACATCACTGTTATTAATGCTCATATAATGTAATGAATGCTCTAGCACTAAGCATGATTTATTTGAGGATTTGACTCCTCAAGTCACTTGTTTTGTTGAGGAGAGGTTTGTTGCTTTACCAAGTGATCAGATGCATCATTTTACCTGCTAGACCAGAAAAGAGGTCAAAAAGAGGGCAGAGACTGTAATCTAGAGACTTGGAAACAGTAATCATGTTTGACTAATTGTGCTTTATAATGTGTGCTTTTTTCCTTCAGAGAACCTTAGTAAAATGAATGTGTATATAGATATTAATGTATTATATATAAATAAAGTCTTCTGTGCATTGCATGATCACAGCAGTTAGTGTGTTTTACACTTTATTCATGATCATCCTCTCACAGAAAATACCAGCTACACAATAAACTAAAGCACTAGTGTGACCCGTCAATAAACATACGTGAATGTGCATTGATTAAAATGATAAGTAGCAAATCATTTATTTTTTCAGTGCTCGAATAGACAACAACTCTGGGGTGTCACTGTATGTCTCTAAATTCACTACTATAGCCATTAACGCAGAAATCCATCTTTAATTTCAGCGTACACATATACACTATTGAGCCATGTCAAGTTAGAATAATGGAATAATAGAAATGTCTTTTCAGACACTTGCGATCTGATCTGTCCATCAGGAGCACATCTAATGTGTCACGTCTGATCACGTATGGTGGTTTCTAAACCAGTCTGATTATACAGGGCTTTGTCATTCACACGACTCAATGACTCATTGCTTCTGTAAATGTGATATCCCTGTCTATGATGTGTTTTGCTTTTTTTTCACTTTCTCTAATGTAAAAGTATCACTCTCTTCTCTATTCATAGTGTCCATCAGACCTGTATGTTTACTAGCGTTCTACACTTATACTGGAGTCCGTCTGTCTCCAGCGTCTAAAAGGAGCTTGTGTGTGTGTCTATAAGCTATATGGTTACAAGACACTTTTTTAGCGAGAAGCTGTTAAAAGCCGTCACATTAAAAGTTTAATGCCTGACGCTTTAAGGGGTTTGGGTTTAGGCCCGAAACAAGGAGAAAGGATTCATTTAAAATCTGACACAGGTTTCAGTCACCGGCTATGCTTTCTGTTGCCATGGTTACTGGTTCCTAAAAAAATGACAAATAATGCACTAACCTTTAAATGTCCAGTCCTGTTTTCATTGCTTTAGGAACTCTTGGAGTATAGGATATATGAAGAATTTTTTGTCTTTGGTTTTATTTGTATTTTTCAGGTTGTTTAATTTATATTGTTTATTGATCCTTGAGGCTTCAGAACTGCAGCCAGACATAAATCCAATCTCCATGACACACTGGCTTCTGGTGCTTTTCTCCCACTTTATAACCGTTTTGGATTACAGAAGTTGATGATTTTGGAATTTCATGTGATTTGATCTAGGAAATTCCCAAATATATGACTGCTGAACATTGACTACTAACTGTACTAAGTAAGCATACATGTTACAAAAGAAAATTTGCTGTTTGTGTCTCTTTGTGATCATCATTTCTAATGCCTCAGGCATGCCACTGATCTTTCTCTGGCACACACACACACATGGTCTCCACGTTTTTTACGTCCCTTACCCTAAACCTACCCCACACGCAAAACTTTCTGCATTTTTAGATTTTCAAAACCCTTCATTCCCTATGATTTACAATACTTGTCCCCACAAGGACAAGGATTTCGGCTATTGTCATTTTTGTGGGGACGATTTGTCTCCATATCGTAGGGTATACCTTAACTACACATTCACATATCACACATACAGTGAGATCAGATCCTCCTTGTCTAAATGTACCAGCAGTAAATGCACTTTTGGACGCAATTGATTGGCCTTGTATAAGGAAGTCATGTGGTGTCGTCTGACCTGCTGTTACTGTGTTTGTGCTCTATTTATACTCATATGAGAACTGCTGCCTGTTATAGACTACCGCTAAAAGAGAAGTGACCCGACCTCACAGCCTCCTCCAACATAGGGTAGACCTGTTTACTGCACATTCTGATGAATATGTATTTATTTAGCTTTTGTGGAAATTTGTATTTAAGAAATACTGTACCTGTCATTGTTTTTTTCTTGAATAGCTTTAGTTTCTCTCTCTCTTTTATATATATATATATATATATATATATATATACATATATAGGCAGATTCTCATATGATGGCTCAAGCTAGAAATCACATCAATTCCATACACACACATACCCACTAACAGTATTTCATGATTAGAATAGTATTTGTGTTGTGTTTGCATGTATATGCTGAATTAATTTCTGAATTGATTTCTGGCTCATTTTGCGTTTCCTGTTTCATCTGTGTAGTTAGTAGGTTGAGCCCATTCTAGTTTATCATCCAAGACTGTTGGTTATGTTGATATGGGCACAGAAAGTCAGCCATCACCCTGTTGTGTTGGACCTGAATAAACTGACCGAGTCCACACAATGCAGCACTGCAGCATCATCCGACAACTGCTGCAGATTGTCGTGAGTTAAGGACAGACTCTTTCTGGTTCAAAACACCTACGTTCAGGAAAGCTGTTGTATGACAATGAAATTGTTGTGTGTGGGTGTAATTTCCCCATCTATACTGATCACAGCCTTTACTAAACAAATGCAAAAATGCGGAGCAGTAAATGTACAGCTGAAAGAAATATTGAGATAGAGCGGGAGGGGAGGATTGGCTCATTGTCCTCCTTTTAGATGCCTTTCACACAGAGTCTTTTTCATGCTAATGAGTTCCCAGAGTTTTTGGAGCACTTGTACCACATCCAGGCGCCACAACACAACACCGAGGGCAAGACACAGTCCCTCACATTCTGTCTTCAAAGATCTTCAGCTTGCTTTCCCACTCAGTAATACAATGCTTGTTAAATACAGTCAGGGGCTCAAAAAGGGCATGCAATATATGCAATGCCTGGACATTTGTGGTTCTTGCAAAACCATTTTTCGAGACACGATGCCATGAAACTTACAACAAACTCTGGCAAATCTAACAGTTTTTCTCTCTCTCTCTCTCTCTCTCTCTCTCTCTCTAGACCACTTATTTTAACAGCCCATCATCTTAAAAAAATACATAAATAAAAAAGAAACACTTGGTTATGACATTGAAACTATCTTCAGAGTACAACATCAGATCACCAGTGATACAAACACACAAAAACTGTAACTTGATCTTTATAGTTTTAGTTCCTATAGCACTGAATGAATTACTTTATTTACAGTATTTTATAAGTATCCACTGACCTTTGTAATGCACACTAGTTGTAAGAAATAAATATATATATATATATATATGTGTATATATGATTGCGTTTTTAAAGTTGTAAAACTTTTATAAAACAGTTTTATAAATTGTTGGTTGGGTGGAGTGCAAATATTTCAGCAAATTGGTATTTTCATTCCTATATATCGCAGTTCCAAAACGTAAAAAAAAAAAAAAAAAACCTCTAAACATTATTGGTTCATTTAAAAATGAACTAGATGAATAAGCAAGCTTACAGAAAGTCATTCTGTTGGAAATGCTGAAATAATGGAAGTAGTGACTTTAATGTGATTATCTACATCTGTGGTTCCTCTGCTAGAATATCTGTGTGAACCTGGAGGAGAACAGATATCATACATCCACCAAAAAACAAACAAACCATCAAATTACAACAACAACAAAACATCAGCTGAGTCAGTTAGTGAATGGAAAAGATGCAGCATTTGAGTATACAGTAACAATGCTTTTATTTAACAAAAAGAAAAACAAGGTGTTTCGAGACAAACTCCAAGCGAACCAGCAACCAAGATGAAGCAGCAAAATACAGGAACGAAAGCATACATGAGGGTTCAAGGCACCCCGTATGGCAGTCTGAGTACCAAGGTGGCTGCTGGAGTGACCTTTGACAGGAGAGACCTTAGAGCAGAGAATTGTAACAATGAGAGTCAAGACACAGAGTGTAGAACGGGAACACGTGCGAATCATGAGTTGCCACCATGTGGAAGGGACAAGTGAAATCAAAAGCGAGAGGGGAAAGAGGGGCAGAGGAAACAGATCAGAAGAGTCCTGATGTGCTCAGATAGAGTGAGGTTGTCAGTGCAAATACTGAGGATCCAAGCAATTAATCAGACAAAAACTTTAGTTAAGGTGAAAATAAGACAAAAGGCAAACAAGCCCACATGCCACTGACTCCTGTGGCAAACTCCAACCAGAAAGGGAGAAGGCAGGAAGGATTGTCAAGGTGAGAGGCGGATAAGAAGTCTGAGGAAGGCCGAGAGGCCACAAAGAGAATCCCAGATGCAAAGTCAGGGCCAGGCAGGAGATCAGTAACAAGAGGTCAGTCTGAAACAACACCTATAACTAAAGGCCTTGACAGAGGTGGTAGAGCTGTGTGGTGCAGCAAAACGAAGCCAAGGTTAAGCAGAGCTTTAAACAAGAGTGCTAAAGCAAATAGCACAAAACACACTGGCAAAGACAAAAAGAAAAGAAACAAAATACATAGAAGCACAGAAGGAACAGGTGAGGGCATTTAATAGAAGGATGACTAGACAAGCGCTAAACAAGGCATAGCAGACACAAGCATTTTTTAGGAATTCACATAACCTAAAGGTACTCTAAAGGTAGTCTTCTTGAAAAGTCTTATGGTTCCATTATCATGGCCTTTGAAAAAATGGGCAGCAGTGATCTACTTGGCTTCCTTCTTGCTGTCTTGAATGCACAACATACTCGTTCAGTGCATTTTCACTGAATAAACACTAGCCAAAGTAAGAAAGTCATGGGAATCCTTAAATATTACCCTGAGATTCTACATGACATCCTGGAATATTATCATGCTTTTGGAATACCTTTTTTTGGTTGGACAACCAATTTTTAAATGACCAAAATTTAAATGATTACAATGATTATATCAGCAATGCTTATACATATAGTATAAAAATGTTCAAAATCATAATTAGAAAGCGATATGTTCTCTTGTACTTTAATGCATAAAACTTAAAACACAAGCTGAACAGCTTTTCAAGATTTAAATAAATGAATAACATTTTTAAATAATTTTTATTTAACAATCAACCCTGCATAATGTCCACAAATTACCTATAATCAGGAGTATGACTTGACACTGCAACTCTAATTGAGTTATCTAAATGTCCTTCAGTAAGGCATGTTCTGTGTTTGTTCTTAATAAAAACACACAGGTGTCACAGCATGGTTGAAATAAACATGGAGTAAAGAATTTCAGCACAGCAGTATAAAGTTTTTATTAAACAAAGAACTCAAAAAACATACACTGGGCACAAAGAACAGAACTACCATTGGATAACACGAGAAGAAATTACCAAAAACTGGAGGCATTTCAGACAAGGTTGGAAGAGGGAACATTCAAGTTGAAATGTTCCACTTCAAACTTAAGAGAGTTCCAGTTAATCACACATCACGTTAACATATGTCTGTCAATTATGGCAAAACAAGAAGAAAAAATAAGAAAATTCTGCCTTTTATAAATTTGTAAACTTAATATGTAATGTTTGAACGTTTGACATAAGATAACTCCACACTGTGCTTGCTGGAAGCAGTGATGTCAAATGACACATCTTGCTGTGGTCGGGGTAGATCGATCTGCCGTGTTCCAGATGTTATTTCCAAGTAGGAGGTAGTAGGAGGAAAAATCCTAATTTCAAGTTTGGAATGCAGCATAATTGGATAGACCAACTAATTAACCAAATGTACAACAGGTGTACAAATTAATCAAACAATAAAAACTATGGTAACTAACAGAAACACATAAACTGAACTAAAGCACGTGACCAAACCACCCAAAACAGAAACAAACAAAGGTCAGTTGGCCCAAGAAGACAGACAACTTTCATTGTAATTTCCATTGACTGCATGGATGGGAAGTGATGCAAGATCTCCCTCTGTAAATATATGGAGAAAAGGCTGATCTTGGCTTTGGAATGCATTTACAGCACATCAGTGATTGTCTTTGCCTTGAAGTTCACTGTTCAAATGATTCAGTTTCCCAGTGTCAATGTCAGTTAGGAAGGCAAGGTCTTGTAGCTACTTAGTATTGTCAGAAATTTAGATTTCACTGAAAAATCACTGAAAACCCTTCTGATGAAAACCATGAGCTGTATTACTTAAAGCCACAGACTCATCACACTGGTTGGAAAACCATTCATCAAGTCTTTCTCCAGCTGCTCAGTTATGTTAACTGACATAGCCGTGACTCGTCTTTCAATCGTGTTAACTCTGAGTTGAACATCAGAGTGTGTGGACGTTATTACATTTCCATTCTTGGAATGTTTAAACAGTGTTTGCTATCACAGTCATTGCTCCCTTGACAATGTCACCATCCAAGAATGATGTTTTGTGTTTCTAAAAAAATATGAGCCAACACTGTAAAGGAAGCTTCATCATTCAGGAAGCATCTGGTAAAAAAATAATTACTGTCTGCATAAGGTTGATTTCAACTCACTAATTTTTCTTTTCTCAGTGATGTACCTGTGGATGTACCATTAAAAGTCTTGTGGGTTGTGGTGAAATGTCTCTCTGCATTGCATCGCTTGGCTATCGCTATGCTAGTTCCACAGATGAGACATACAGTTTTATCTTTTATCTATATCTTTTTGTTGTTGTTGTGTGACCTAGTGCATCATCAGCCATAATCTTTTTTTCCACTTATTTATGCTGTAAACCAACATCGCCTCAACTCACAGAATATAATGTTGATACACACAAATTGTATAGTATGAAGCCAAAGACAAATTTCCACAGTGGTGGACAATAAAGTTTAAACTAACTGAATAACTAGCTAAACTTCTAAATATTTAAAATTATTGAATGATGATTTTATTTAATGTTATATGAACTAATTTTGCTTTCTTGTAATTGTGAACTGTTAGTGATGTAGGAACAGCATTTAAAGTGGTTAAAGTTAGTTTTCTTCTGCAGGATATTGGTTGGGGCACCTCAGGCCCGGGGTGTAGGAACTTTGCGGAACAGCCGTCCCGGTGCACTGTATCGCTGTCCAGTTACATCAGAGAAGTGTGAACGAGTAGACATTGATGGACATGGTAACACTTATATTTTTTACTTCCATTAAGACCACTTTAGCTTCATTTTTATGTGAAGAACTAAATTGTTAGTTCTGCTAAGCTGTATCTATTCAAGAAAAAATGTTTGTCGTTTTCTCAAGTGAGTCTGGATCGAGAGAGCAAAGACAACCAGTGGTTGGGTGTCACAGTCAAAAGTCAAGGCATAGGTGGAAAAGTAGTGGTGAGTAAATTTTATACCTGTAATGTACATTAAACAGATCTGATTTGCCATGTATACAGTAAATAACGTCATGCACAAAGTGCAGCAGGGTTAGTCAACCCTGCTGCACTTTCTGGATTTTGCCAGCAGGGTTAGCCAACCCTGCTCCTGGAGGGCATCAAATGCATCCTTTGTGTCCTTGAAACACCTACAATCATTAACAATGTGGTGATGCACATTACATTCTGCATCATGAGTACTGTGAGCATTTAAAATGTACCCTGATAGGGAATGAACATAGACTTAAGAAAATATATTTTATGTACTCCCTCAGTAATGGAATTCAGTGCAATTCAAGTACCTCATTTGTCACTGCTTTCTTACAATGTATAAGAAAACTAACAATCGTAAAAGTTCAGATTTTAAAAACAAAGCAGAATTAGGTAAAATGGGGACTAGGTCATTGTGGCATGTGCGCTACATGATCCTGTTTGTGTTGTGATGTCCTCACACAGACATGTGCTCACCTCTATGAGCTCAGAGAACATGTGAACCAGACGTTTGAGACCCGTGACCCGATTGGACGTTGTTATGTGCTGAGTGAAGATTTGACTGAGAGAGATGATCTGGACGGGGGAGAGTGGAAATTTTGTGAAGGTCGTTCTAAAGGACACGAGCAGTTTGGCTTCTGCCAGCAGGGCCTGTCAGCTAGTTTCACACCTGACAAAAATTACATCCTCTTTGGGGCTCCAGGGACCTACAACTGGAAAGGTAACAAGATTGTGAGTTTTTCAAAAATATATATGACCACAAATTTAAATGATCACATAAAAGACACAAATATATATAATTTCTGCTGTTAGGACATTGGATTCATTAATTATTTTCCTGTGACTGAGTCAATGTGTTAATATAAACCTTTTCTGCTTTTAGGTATTAGATTAGTATAACTGTCCCTGGATAATGTCAATGATGAATTGATGTGGATTTTTTTCTCCTTGTAAATCTTCCTTTTCTTATATAAACTTTTTTCAGGGCTATTATTTATGGCCAGTCCTGTTGAGGATGCTCTGGTCTACAAAACTCTGGAACCGTCCAAAAGCTCATTTGAGGATGTCGCTTTGAACAGCTACCTGGGTTTGTAGACAAAGAATGTTGACATAATAATGATTTTTTTTCTATGTTTTGAATTTTGTATTTTCCATGTATTTAATGTATTTTCCATTATACCAGTATTGGTTACTGATTTTGTGGTATCATGTACCATAATCACTGACTAATGGGCAAAAATATATGAAATCTATGAAATCAGATACAAAATCATCATGTGCTCTGTTTGCTTTAATTTGTTAATCTGTCCCTTCTCTTCATAGGTTTCTCTGTGGACTCAGCCAGAGGTCTTATGAGTAAGTCTGAGCTGACATTTGTTGCTGGAGCTCCTCGAGCAAATCACACAGGAGCCGTGGTTCTGCTACGGAAGGACAACGTCTACCGGCTGATGCCTGACCACATTCTGTGGGGTGAGGAACTGGCTTCCTCCTTCGGTTATTCTGTGGCTGTAGCTGATCTGAACAGTGATGGGTAAGACACTTTACTTGTTCCTGTGTAAAGCCATAACTCTGTGCTAAAGATCTAACAGGATGATTTCTCATTCAGTTGGACAGATATTGTAGTAGGAGCTCCAAATTTCTTTGACCGAAAAGCAGAGATTGGAGGTGCTGTGTATGTGTACCTGAACCCAGCCAGCCACTGGGAAAAGGCACGACCGATCCGGCTCAATGGAACATATGACTCCATGTTTGGGATGACTGTCAGCAGTGCTGGCGATCTGGACCGGGATGGTTACGAAGGTAAGAACGAAATCACATGCAAGTGTGTTTATTACACTCTAGTTTATGGTATCTCAAAAAACAGATTAGATTGAATTCTAGATTTAGTTCTTTACACAGACAAAAAAAATAAAAAAAGTAATATCTGATTACCTTTACAGTACAGAAGTCAGTACACCCCTTTTTATTATTCTCATCTTAAAGTATTATTCTTAGCTTAAAGTAAAGTAGGTCAATCTGACCAAACTTTATAAGCACTTTAAAAATACTTACAGCCCTGATAGAATCCTCTGTGAACTGTTCTTGCTCAGTATCATAAATCAGTGCCTGGGAGGCAGATTTTGTTACATGTATATCAGAGGTCGCGTCCGTCATTGACAGAGTTTTTTTTTATCAGTGACAGAAAAATCTGAAGGCCATCAATCACTTTGACAGATTACACTAAGGATGATCTATTGTAAATTGTAACTGTAATTCCCACCCTCGTCCAGTTGGTGGTAAGTGCGCTCCAGTGTGGCAGCACAGCACGGGATCCAGAACAAAAATGAAACTGTCACGAATCTTTTGCTATGCATTTGATTACACACAGGCTAGTACTCAATTTAAGCCAGCAATCTATCACGCCACATTAAAGAGCGTCAAAAGTATATTTATTGCTTAAATTTCCTAATGAAATTAGACTTTGTTTCATATCAAAAGTAACAAAGCACAAAAGCCTAGTGCAATTTGTAGGCTATATAGGCTACTGTTCATTCATGAACTGAAAACAGCATAATAGCATGTTTTGTTGTTTTAGTGTTCTCCGCTGTTACTGCGGGGTGTGGTGTTGAACATGAAAAGTGACGCAGAGTGTCTGTTCATCTGTTCTCTGCATATGAGAATTAAATATGAGAATTAAAATGACAGGTAACAATAGATTATGACAGAATTTTTACGACCCTGTTTGTTAAATTGACGGACAATGTTAAAGTGTAACGCAACCTCTGAGATATAGGCATTACAAATTGTAACTTTAGAAAGAAATATTTTATTTGATTTAACATAAAATTTATTGTACATAAACATTTAGGCTGCCACGGAATGTAAACTATGTAACATAAAAGAAGATAATTTGAGAAACATCTCAGTATTTTTTGTTCATAAAATGAAAGTCACTGGTAAACAAAACAGCTTCGCCAACAGTCTTCAAAATACCTTTGTTCATGTTCCACAAAAGCAAGGTTTGAAACAACATAAGGTTGAGTAAATGATGACAGAATCTAATCCCCTTAATGTTTATTTATTTATTATTATTACTATTGTAATATTTTAATTAAATTATACTCTAAATAAGAAGCTAAATCTGCCAGCTGGTGGTGGTAAATGTCTTTATGAGTCATTCATTCGATTCGTTCAAATGGCTGATTCATTCGTGAATCTTTATTAATGGGCCTTTGGTTCACATGATTGAATTCATTCAAAACGCGGATTCATTCAGAAACTAAACACTGCTGTGTTGCACAGAGACATGCAACAATTCTGCTACGGCTTCAAGGTAATATATTCTCTGCAAAATTGAGCAAAATCGTAATGTGTTTAAAAGATAATTTAAACTATATCAACTTCTTATTTACTAGACTGTTGTATAAAATCACATTTAAGCTTGTGATCGATTGGGACAAAATCAACACTCCTGTCATATTGCTCTTGCTGCTCTTGTAATATGTGATATTTATGATTATGAGACAACATATACAGGGGCATTTTTTTTGCACCAATATCTTGAATTTTAGGGCATAACTGCAGTAATGAAGTTGTTGCCCTGCATCATATTTGTCAACAGTCAGGATATCAAATATAAGAGGATGTCATCCAGTATTTTGGTACATCAAGAGGCATTCATGGTGTCATCTACAATAGTCATCTCCCCAGAATCAGCACTCATGCAGCCCCAGACTGCAGTATCCCAGACCATGTTCATGCCAAACATCTCTCTCTACTTGCTCTCTTTATCAGAGTGATCTGCACAGCTGATTTGGCACATGTTTCACACCAGATGCCCTTCTTGCCAACTTATGCATCCCCAGTGCTGGGATACACTCACTCACACAGCCAATTTACTTTTACACACCCAGAGGAAACCCACACAGACAAGGGAAGAACTTGAAAACTCCACACAGAAAGGCATCCTGACTTAGCCGAGACTCAAACCAGGGACCTTTTTGCTGTGAGGCAACAGTGCTAACCACTGAGCCACCCCAAAGAGCGAATTTGTCTTGGTCTGATCTGATCAAAGAATATGCTCCTGATATTCACCTAGGCTTCTTTTCATGTTCTATAAAAAAGTTTAGTCTTGTAGTTTTGTACTGAAGAGCAAACAAGAGGTACAAACAATAGGTTTTCCAATGTCTACCTGAATTGTCACAGAAACTCTGTTGATTTTCAGGATGGCCATTATCCCTCTGATTAGTAGTGTTCTGGCTCATGGTACCTCTGCAACTGTGTTTCCAGTGTTTTTTATTTAGTTGGTCACTAATCTTCATGTATCCTTTTCCATATTTGTGAAGTCTCACAGTCAGATTTTCCTTTGGCAATTCTTCTCCGTGTGGAATCATGATCCAGACATGCAGATAGACAGCTTGTAGGTCTATAACTGAGATGTTTGTGTTTGTGCATTGAAAATCACGGTGTAATCAGATTTGTTTTAATGATTGCCGGTTTTCTAACCTGCTTGTCAGTCATCACAGGTGTTTTCACTTTTATTGCTGAATCTGATTGTGTTTGTTTTCAGACATTGCTGTTGGAGCTCCATTTGATGGAGATGGGAAAGTTTTTATTTACCGTGGCTCTTCATCTGGCATTGATACCAAACCCTCTCAGGCAAACCTTTTCTCTCTCACTCACTCACTCACACACACACACACACACACACAAATTACTCGGCAAATATCTTGGACACATTAGATATGCTTCACAAAAACTTTTGTTATAAGATTGTTAATTATATCTTTTGCCTTAGCGTGTCAGTAGGAAATACACATTTTTCACTACCAAATATTCACTGTGCAAATCTTGTAATTATCCAGTGAGATTTTTTGTAGAGCTGTCAGTTTACTGTGTCCGTTTAACATGTACACTATGTAATAATAATAATAATAATAATAATGACACTCATTTTAAAAAGAACAATTAATTATAACCCTTGAAATGTGACCTGTTTTTATGTTCAGAACATCTAGATGGAGTGCCACAGAAAGTAAGGGTCACAAGACACACTTTAAAGAAATTAATGGACTCTTTTCACAAGCTGTATTTCCACATTTCCACATTTATTAACAATGTACATCTAGCACATTTTAAATTGTAACATTTTAAACATTTTAAAATTTTCTTTTTCAATTTTAATGTACATTTATAACGCTCTGTGTTTTCGTATTTTGGCATTAAATTGCATAAAACTGTTTTTAGTATTTCTAATACATGGCTGAAGGAGTGGCAGAAAATTTGGCATCTTTCTTCTGACCAATGTAACCGATCTCTCAGTAATGTTTTATTATTATTATTATTATTATTATTTTTCATCTTTTGTAAAGTCATACTTTTCTTTGCTATTGGGGTAAATAAGAAGGTAAGAAATATGAACCCAGAAAATGTGAAAAGGATCTATTGTTTTTGACGACTTAGGCCATCTTGACACTGATATGTGGCACAACAGCCAAAAATGTTAGTTTGCAAGTTCACATACACCAGAAATAGAAAAAAAGTCATGTGCTTACAGACAGATACATCAGCCAATGCTGTGTTAATGACCTAAATTTATAAATCCTAAATTTACTTCAGGCCGACTGCAAAGTGGAACATTGTGAACTGTAGGTTAGTGACAGCCTTATGTTCAGTGGTAATCTACAATATATAGACTTGCTTTTTTAAAGATGCTTTTTGTATTCAAAGATTTAACAATTTGCTACAAAAATGCCTTTCAATGATCTTTGAATAATTAACTAAATACATGTAATACCTTTCTAGTTAAATTAAAATTACAGAATATTACACAGGCATAAGCTACTTAAAATAAAGTGTATCAAGAGTGTACTAAATTGTACAAGTAGCTGTGTAACAGACTCAGCCTGTTACATGTGTGTAGAATATGTGTAGCTGCCTATTACATCTACATAATTACAAACTGTAATCACAGGCTGTTCCATAACTTAGTTACATGGTAAGTACATTTTGTTTCATGTAAGTACAATGGCTACTACTAAGTACTTAATTACTCTGGTAATTACTCTGTATTATGGACATCTTAAAATGAAGTGTTACCGTAGTATACTTCAAGTTTATTTTATTAAGTATTCTTAAGTAAAGTTCAAGAATATTTTTAGTATACTTTATGTAGTAACTATACAAATATCAGTGTACTAGTAGTATACTTGTAAGTGTACTATTTCAACACTCCAAATTGGCCCACTTTCTAGTATATAAAAGTATCCTTTAAAGTATACTTTAAATATAACAGTAGTAAACTTTGAGTACACAACTAGTTTACATCAATGGTTGTAGCTTGTAACTATACTAAAAGTGAACTTACAGGTATACTGATAGTTTACTAATTAAATACTTGTAGTAGCATTCTTAGTAGACTTTGAAGTATAGTCTCAGTAAAGTACTAGTTTAGTAGTTTTATACTGCAAATATACATGTAAGTTTTCTTTAAGTGAATTTTATATCATACTTTAAGAATACTACTATGTCCCTATCTAGGTATTAATTTGTATATATTTTGTTATATGAATATCTGAACATAAAAACATCAAAAGAAAGAACAGGATATCTGCTTGTAAACAGAAACATTTTATTCTAGCTTTAAACACTTGAATGTGGGTAAGTTTCATAAATAAAAAATAAAGAAATGAACAACATTTTGAACAAAAAGCTGAACACAAGACCAAGATCAGGGAGTTGATCAGCACCCCAAAGCTTGATAGTCATTATTACCTCTTCATTGGTCAACATTTTATTTCACAACGTTACACAGTTTGGATGCTGTTTTATGTTTGATGATCCGGTTAGATTACATGTGGAGGCATCTGTTGTTTCAGTTTCTACTTCACTTGTTTTTTTTTTTGGAAATTCTGTACAGAAGATATGTACTAGAGCCCCCTACCGTATAACAATAAAAACATGGATTCTAGGAGCACAAGTATAGCTCAAATATATTTAGACTTTTTCTAAGTATAAGTCAAGTATACTTAAATGTCATTTTAAGTATATTTCTGAGAAGTACATGAAGTCCATTTCAGTTGAAGTCCATTTAGTTTAAAAGAAGTATACTAATAGCACACTTGAATAAATTTCTTTTTTGTAAGTGTATATATACAGCCAGGAGTGCCATATTTGTCATTACCTCCAGGTTCTGGATGGACTTAATGCAGGCATCAAGCGACTGGGCTATTCCATATCTGGAGGACTAGATGTTGATGGGAATTTTTATCCAGATCTAGCTATTGGCTCACTCAGTGACCAGGTTGTGCTTTACAGGTGAGATATGAACTGCCTGTTTATGTTTGTGACATGACACTGGAGCTGAAAACTGTGTCCTGTAACAAAGATGTCAACTGAATATTTAAAAATAGATGCATTGTTACTCTGAGTTTCAAGATTCTATGATCGTTTGTCCATTAGGTCACGCCCAGTGGTCCACGTGATCCGAGACATTTCCATTGAGCCTCAATATATTGACCTTATGCAGCACAACTGCCTGGGCCTAGATGGTGTTTGGTCAGAAGTTATTTTGCTTACATTGCTTTTTACTGATTGCACTATATATTTATTCTCCTTAAGGTTATGCATTTTGATGAATACTGATACCTGTAAATATGTTGCCACATCTTGTTGTCTTATTGTGTCTTCACATCATGTAAAAGACACCTTGTTTGGAAGCACAATAATTCAAAAAAGCTATCTTTATTACATGTAGTAACAGCATTTGTAACGTGTGTTGTTTTCATATAGTGTGGATGTGAAGGCCTGCTACACATACACTGCTTATCCAGACTCCTACTCACCACATATCAGTAAGATAAACCACATTTACCATCACAACAAATTAGTGCAGACATATACATATGTTTGAATGTTTCTGTGTTCATCTCCCACATCAGCACTTGGCATACATTTTGAGGCAGACGTAGAGCGCAGGAAGTTGAGTCTTCCTCACAGAGTTCACTTCCTGGACCGCAGTTTATCAGAACCGGAGTACATTCATTCTGTGGAAGTGGAGCTACGTGGACAAAAACATCCTGACTGCCAAACAGTGACTTTTGTTGTGCAGGTAGAACTAGAAATGCTCATCAAATGCTATGTATCTGTACTGAATACATTCAAGACAGCACCAAAGCTCAGCCTACTCGCAGTATTCATAATGGGATGTGTTGTTAGAAATCATACTAAAACAAGGGATTCAAACATTTTCAGTTGCATTTTGTCACACCTTACATCATTCAGCCCTCCAATAAAAGTGATAAGATAAGAGAGAAGGGTATCAATGATGTCTCATCACAAATGGTCATGGGATAATATCATGTGAAATGGAAAGGAACTCTTCTGTTCTTATTTCACTAGGAAAACATTCAGGACAAGCTGCGGCCCGTCTCTCTGGCTATTACACACACTATACGGAGAAGCAGACATCACCAACACACGGGACATAAACACCATAACCAGCTGAGCCCTGTACTGAGCCTCAGTCCCTCAAACACACTCTACTCTGAGGTAAAACACATGTACTTTATATGCTCTACTGTTTGATTTTGGTTGTCACTGGTCAACCGCTGCCTTCTGTGCTCAAATGTTTATGTATAATCACTCTACACAGTACATATATATTTAGATTGAAGGTCTTTTGGGTAAGTGGTTTTGTTAGATCATGCCTCCACACCAGAAAGATCAGATCCAGCGCCGGATGCCAGATCCTATCAGAAAATATCCTTTTTGTCTGGTAGCAGAACAACTAGTCAGCAAAATTGTCTAATAGCCAAAACCTGTTAACAGGAAGTCTTGTCTTATACCAAAACCAGAGTTTGTCTGGATTCAAAAATGTGTCAACAGTCTTCTATTAGCTAAGAAGCTGACTGAGGAAAGCCAGTGAAGAGCAGAGGCAGGAGCAGCAGAGTTTTTTTTTAATGGTCTTAGTTGCATATTTCAATGCTTAGACTTTGTCTGACGAACACAAATTCAACAAGTAGTGTTATAACAAACTGCTTTACAGCCAGTGATGGGAAGTATTTCAAATACATGCATTTAAAATACAAAATACAATTTTGTATTTTGTATTTAAATGTATACATTTTCAAAATACATAAAATCATAAAACTGCCAATCAACCTCTTCATTAGACTGCTGATTTCCTGTATCAACTCCTGTATCAACAAGTATGCAAAAATACTGAACACAAAAAAAAACTAAGATTAAATGTATTTAAATGCAAAATATATTTGACTTTTACCAAAGGCATTTAAATACAAAATAGTATTTCAAATAAATGTATTTGAAATACTGCCCATCCCTGCAGGGAATCAGCAGTTTAATTAGGAGGTTGACTGGCAAAGTACCTTATGTATTTTGAAAATACAAACATACTAAGATTAAATGTGTTTAAATACACAATACATTAGATTTTTTTCTCAAAGGTATTTAAATACAAAGTAGTATTTTGTATTTCAAATACAAGTATTTGAAATACTGCCCATCCCTGTTCACAGCAACATCCCATAAACCTTTAATTTCCATAAATATCCCCTATTATCTCTTATTCATGAAAACAAATATCCCTTGAAACCAGATATCATAAGACGGAACAACAAAGTTGAGAAAAAATAAATAAATAAAATAAAATAAACAAATGTATGATCGCTCTCACACAACAGTTTGCATTAGAGCATCCTTAGATCCTTAAGTTTCTATTTGCAAAACTTTTGTTTGCAGCAGTTGACCAATAACCAATCACCAAAGCAATGCCCAATCAAAGACATGTATCATAAATACCTAAGAAACAACACACACTCTCAATGACACAGCTTTAAACAATTTATTCCACACAAACACGTCATGTTTCACTTCTACTCCACTTTTGCCTTATATGTTCACTGGTACACAACACACATAATTAGTATTAATATTTCTGTTATGTGGACATAAATGAGCTCAATCTGGAATGCAGCAAGTGACAGTCATTATTGGCATTTTAGTATTGTCATATGCTCTATCCTCATATAGGCTACATGATGAACATGAAGCAGTCCACTCAAAGAATTTGAATGTATTCAGCAATTTTGTAATCTACACAAATTAATGTCTGAGACTCCAGTTATAGTAAAAATTACCATACAGAAATGACCAAAAGTACAATAACAGTAAAAACTGATGCGCATGCTTAGTGCAAGATTTCTGTCTACTTCTCAGGTCAATTTTGTCAGAGAAGGGTGTGGTGAGGATAAAATATGCCAGAGCAACCTTCAACTCTCCTATCAGTTTGGCACAAAAGCACCCATTTCAAATGCCTTCACCCCTCTACCACGGTAAGTGTTCATATACTCAAACTACTCAGCAGTCAGGAGGCCTTCATTATTTTAATTTCTTCCACATGCTCTGTGTTTAGAGACGAGTCTGATGTGCCGGTCTTTTCTCTGTCGGATCAGAGGTCAGTAGTGCTGGAGGTCACGGTGACTAACATGCCATCTGACCCAGAAAACCCACAGAAAGATGGAGATGATGCCCATGCCGCTCAGCTACTGGTGTCTCTGCCCAACACGCTCTCGTACTCTGGACTAATGGGACAGCAGGTGTGTTTGTGTCTGTGACAACCAACAGTCTTTCTCTTCTCAGTCATAATTCTCATAATTTCCTAATCCTGATTGTGTTGTGTGTTCTTGTTTTGAAGGTGTTGTGTGAAGTCAATCAGAATGGCTCTCAGGCACTGTGTGAACTGGGCAATCCACTGAAAAGAGAAGCGATGGTACAGTAACAGTCTCATGTGCACACTTACACAATTCTGACTTTTAAGAAACTGAGTTTGACGATTAATTCTTTATGTCAGGTCAAATTTTATCTTATTCTGAGCACTTCTGCGATCACTATAGAAACAACCTCGCTGTCCGTTCATCTTACACTGTCTACGTGAGTTCAGCCTTTTCAGTTCTGTTTTCTGCATTCCATTTGAAAATATGTTTCTTTTGTGAGCAAAACAAAACCACACAAATGATGTTAGATGAATCTCTTAAACAACTGTCCAGGTCATATTTTACCCCAAATTGTAGAACCATTATGATGTACTTTCATGACAACAGCACAGATACCGCCAAATACTGTTATAATTCATTAAAGATTTTTATAAATTCAAATCAGCAGAAACCAAATTAAGTACAACACAATCATGTATTTGAACTTATATGTTGCAAAATTACCATGTCAGAGTGTTATCGCATGACCTATTTCTTTATTTCATCCAACTGGTTACTGTTTGGAAATTATGAAGCATAAAAATGTCATTTTTGCTCAGCGCAAAGCATAAATTACTTCCCCTCCGCTTGGGGTGAAATGTAACCCGGACAGTTTTGTGAGACAAGAAACAAAGTGGAAAGATTTTGGTCACGTCATACATGTAAATCATACACAGGATAAGTGAGCAGCCTGCTTTGGCCCCTGTCATGGCGTATGCACGAGTGGTGATCGAGCTTCCTCTGGTGCTCAGCGGGTATTTGTTCACTTCTAGACTCTGATTTTTAATAGTTTTTGTAGTTTTTTTTAATAGTTTTAATAGTTTCTGAAATAACAGCTTATTTTCTCATGAGCTGCTGATCTGACTTCAGTGTATTTCAAAATTGTATGTAAATAGAGATATTAATTCATTTTGAATATAATTAAATGTTCTCAAAAGCTATTCTTTAAATGTGTTGCTGTGGTTTGTAAGTTGTCTTGGTCTCCTGTAGACTGGCTCGCCCCCATCAGCTGTTCTTCAGCGGAACGGTGAGGGGAGAGAGTGCTATGGCATCACTGCAGGACATCGGCAGCGCAGTGGACTACGAATTCATTGTAAGTTCATGTGTGGGGAAGAATATTTTATTGCTCAATAAGTCCTCCATCATATCTCAAGAGCTGTAAGATCTGTAGGTTTCTGTATAATACTACCATACCACATTCTCATCTGTAAGTTTCTGTACAATACTAGCATACGTCCATGTTAACAATGAGTAACAGATAGTCTGATTTAGGTTATACTAGTCCGTAATAAATAAGAACAATGAACCCCATTATTAGCAATAAACGTAGAGTGGCATCAGTATTTAAGAGTGAGTTCAGTATCTGAATGTTTCAAGACAAGAGAAGTGAGTGCTTTTTCTTTTTCATCATTATTGATGACATAATAGATCCAATCAGCTGCATTTACACAATTCACGCAGATCTGTTTTGACATACTTTATCAGATATTTTGTCTCGCCTGTTTACAATTCCTCATCACCAACTGTGATCATCAGATGTAACATGCCCGCCAGTCATTCTGACATGAAATGAGCCAATATCCCAGAGCACATAATTCTTAGATGTTGTTTTTTTACCAACTCTTTTTAGCAATAATTTAGTTACTCCAACGACATGTCCTACATGCTGAGAAGTGTTTCACAAAGTAGGGTGAAATTAACAAACAAAACAAAAGAAATGGTTCTGATGTCAATGGCAATAGTTCTCAAGTCAACAGAAGTAGATAATGTAAACGAACTGGATAATAATAATAATAAAAAAACTAGTTAAATGAAACAAACTGTCCAAAAATTTGGAATTACCATCACTAGCAGTGTTCTGGGTAACACATTAAAAGTAACACATTACAAGTAACGCAAGTTACGTAATCAGATTACTTTTTCAAGTGACTAATAAAGTAATGCATTACTTTTTAATTTAGAAAGAAAATATCTTTTCCAAATAAGTAAACCAGTTACTATGTTTTCCTATTTATTGACTGACAGCTCTTCTGTCTCCACACTGAGAGAAATTTGGAGTAAGTGCAGAGGTGTTGATGCCTAATGTAGTTCCAGATTAAATGTTAACATTTACTCATCTCACTTGCACAAAAACAAATACAGTATTCTTCAAAATGAATAAAAACTGTGATATGCAAATTCAGAATATGAAGGTAACCTGCAATAATTAAATAGGCCAAATAACACAAATATCCTTTATGTATTTTATCCCATTTATGTCTTTGCTACCGACCTTTGATGATCCATTTCAACAATATTAATAGCAAAAGTAACATTTGGTGTGAAAGTGCTTTTAGTGTAGCAGATTTTATTAAAAACAAACAAACAAGCCCACCCCAGATGAGAAAAAGCAATGCAAAAGTAATGTAACACATTACTTTACATAAAAAGTAACTAAGTAACACAATTAGTTACTTTTTTAGGAAGTAACACAATATTGTAATGCATTACTTTTAAAAGTAACTTTCCCCAACACTGATCACTAATGCACATTATAAGAATTGCAAAAGCCTGAGTTTTCAGAATCAATTCAGAATCATTGATAAAAGACCTGGAAAGTCGCAGATTTTTTTTTCTCCACAATACATAGGCAAGTAAAGATAGAAAGCCTCACTATCTTAACTGATGTATTTTAAGATCAGTCGGTGCAAGTTTCTGTCACTTGAAACAGCTCAGACTTACATTTTAGTCTAGGACTAGGACTAACTGTCCAGTCTAGATCCAGATGTTTAAATTATTCATGACTGGCAAGTGGGGCTTTAAACTCAGCGCACTTGGAGACAGTGTTGAGATCTCTTCTGAAATGGTGGAGAGAAATTTGAGATTGCTGGAGACTTTTTATCTGAGATCTAAGAAGGAGATTTCAGCACAAATCTCCTTTTGATCTCCTGTTAATTTATTTTCTGTCTAGTACAAATGGAAGGAACAGGATAGAAATAAGTCATTTCACAATGATTATTGTCTTGTGTAATAACAGGTGTCTAATACTGGGCAGTCTCTCCAAACATTCGGATCAGCCTCTCTGAACATCCTGTGGCCGTATGAGCTGATCAATAGGAAGTGGCTGTTGTATCCAAGTGCTCTGCAGGTGGATGGCCAGTCGCCCACTCGCTGTGAGCCCCAGTCAGCACTCAACCCTCTGCACCTACCCCTCGACCAGCTCCCACAGGCAGAAAACCTCAAGGTAAACACAAATTATGCATCAAATGAAGCTGATAGTCATTGATAAATGCAAGTATTGATGCAAGCATTTCTATGGTTCATCTGTGAACAGAGCAGCAGAAAGGTCCGCTCGCATATAGAGACTGAAGAAGACCTTGTTCCCAAAGGCCCAGTAGGCAAAATCACTCCAGCTGTTTCTGCATCTGAGAGAAGGAAGTCTCTCACACTGGTAAGTGGGAACCAGGACAGTAGACAAAAAAAAAACAACAAAAAAACTGCTGTATATTACACTACAATTTGGGTTTGTGGGTGATGGATCCGACCTGATGGTATTTTTTCAGGATTGTTTACTGGGCTCTGCGCGCTGTCTGCTGTTCCAGTGTCCTCTACACACATTCTCTGGCTCAATCCATTTCAGGATCCGAGCGCACATGTGGAACAGCACTTTCATTGAGGTGAGAGCCAACTGCCTCTTGAATGATTGTTTTTCCTGTTGGCACATTGGGGAAAAAGTCACCTCAATGGTGAGTTAAACTGAAAAGAGTTCTCAATATTTACTGTATGTTAAACAGTGATGGGTATAACGGTGTCATAAATAAATGGCGTTACTAACCGCGTTATTTTCTTCAGTAATGAGTAATCAAACGAATGACTGTTTCCCACGTTACAACGTCGTTACCATTACTGACAATAAAATGCGCTGTTTCTATAATTTATTATAATATTATAATCATTTTATTTTTCAGTTCATCTAAATGGATGCGCAGCGTACCTGTATTTGGCGAACTGTAAACTCTAGTGTGAATGCACACAACTAGACGTCGCTTTGTCTCACACAGATGCAAAGAAAGATACAGAGCGAGAGAGTATATACCATATGCATATGGCATATACCATGCAGAACTGACGCGCTACATGTAAACAATATTCTTTGCTGTTCCTTTGGAAGTCTTCAGCTTTTAAGAACTGGTTTCTAATGCGCAACCACAATCTCATTGGCTGGTGCTCACCTGGCTGGCATTTTGATTTCAGCGAATCAGTGCGAGTGAATGCAGACAAGGTGATTAATATTCACGAACCCAGCCGCTCATTGATCCTTGGTGTGTTTTATATTGTTATTTGTAGTTGAATTCATAGTAGTTTTGTTATCTTATCAGTATTATTTTTAGTTTTTTTTTTCTCTTTCTTTTATAGAAACACTAAATTACAAACAATATCTAAAGCACCACCACCAGTCCTAAGTTCAGTCGACATGACAAATATGCATTTATACATGGTCATTCTATTTACTAAAGTTCTAATTACTAAAGTTTAATGCTAAATTATCGTAATGTCATATCATAATACTTTACTGACTGATGCTAAGTGTCAGATACTTAAAACAACTAAGCCATTAAGCTATACCAGATATTTAATATTAGTCCGGTGAGTAAACTAAAAAATTAATTCATTTAATTTAAATGTCATTCAATTAACATATTTAATATTGGGGGCATCCACACTCTCAGAAAAAAAGGTACAGTTTTGTCACTGGGGTGGTACCCTGAGGTACAAAAGGAAAAGGTACAATTATGTACTTTTAAAGTACTAATATGTGTCTTTAAGGTACCAACATGTACTTTCAAAGTACTAAAATGTACCTCTAAGGTACTAATATGTACCATTTAGGGGTAGGTGAGGTACAAATAGGTACCTTTTCACCAGGTAACTTTTGTACCTTAGAGTACCACTCCAGTGACAGAACTTTTTATTAAAAACAATTTATTTTTCTGACAGTGCAAGTTATTTGACATATGAACTTTTTTTTTTTTTAATTTAACACAATAATGTAACTCAGTTACTGTTTGTGAGAAGTAACTAGTAACTATAACTAATTACTTTTTAAAAAGTAACATTCCAAACACTCGTGAAAAGTGGCAAGCACATACAATACAATCCCACAGGCAGAGATTTATTGTCTATAAATGTGAACAGTGTTTATCTGGTTGATATATATGTATGTGGCGTCACGCACAATGGATTGCGATACTTTAGTGTGAAGTGTGGTGGCTTTTTAAGTAACACTAGTAACACTTGCTTTTGCAAGTAACACCACTACTCCTAGAGAGAGTTGCAGCAGTCCTGAATGTTCTCCATTTGTAGACAATAATATTGTACTATGGAATGATTAGCACTCAGATTTTTAACTGTGTGTTATGCAGGTTTTGATGGTGTAGGTGTTGGTAAACCCCTGGTCTCAGCCTCAAGAGCATCCACAGTCTGTTTACTGATCATTTAGGGCAGGGGTGCCCAACCCTGTTCCTGGAGATCGACTTTCCTGCAGAGTTTAGTTCCACCCCTAATCAAACACACCTGTCTGTAATTATCAAGTGCTCCTTCAGATTCTATAGCTGGTTCAGGTGTGTTTGGTCAGGGTTAGAGCTGAACTCTGCAGGAAGGTCAATCTCCAGGACCAGGTTTGAGCACCCCTGATCTAGGGTATAATGTGCACAACACTGGAGAGTTTTGATCAGATTACCTGACTGATGTACAACACAATAATAAAATAATCATTGGATTTGCATGTTTGAAAGATACTCAGACTTTTGATCAAGACAGAAATTCAGATGAAAACCTTTGCATCAACATTTTGCAAAGAGTCTGCTGTGCCATTGTTTGCGCATTTTCTTTCACGCTGGTCTTTATGTAATATGATTGCATTCAGATACAGTCACCTCAAGTACCTTATTTATCAAATGCTGAAAACAGCTACATCGTAAAAGACACCAATTTTCAATATTAATTGCACTACCATTTAAAAGTTTAGGGTCAATACAATATTTTTTAAAGAAATAATACTTTTATTAATCAAGGATCCATTAAATGATCAACAGTGACAGTAAAGACATTTAAAATGTTATAAAATATTCTAGTTACGATAAATGCTGTTCTTTTGAACTTTCTATTCAGCAAAGCATTGTGAAAAATAAACTATATAAATAATTTGCACAAAGATATGAAGCAGCACAGCTGCTTGTTTGATCATAATCAGAAATGTTTCTTGAGCAGGAAATTAGCATATTAAAATTATTTCTGAAGGATCATGTGACACTGCGGACTGGAGTAATGATGCTGAAAATCCAGCTTTGATCACAGGAATGAATTACATTTTAACACATATTCGCATAGAAAACAGTTTTTTAAATGGTAATAATATTTCACAGTCTTACTGTTTTTACATTTTTTAAACTATCAGTACAGTGTTCACTTTCTGTCCATTAGGAGTTTTCATCTGTTAGTGCTGTGGAGCTGCTGGTCAGAGCCAATATCACCATTAAATCCAGCATTAAACATCTGGTGCTGAAGGATGCTGCTACACAGGTCAGATAATACACACTCACTGGTAATCACGCCTGCTCACACTCCTGAGCGTGTTCATGTTAGCGCATTAGTTTTTGTGTGTGTACAGGTTTCAGTGATGATTTATCCAGAGCATGGACTCTCAGACCAGCACAGCATCCCATGGTGGATCATTCTCATTGCCGTCCTGGCTGGAATTATTGTTCTTGCTCTGCTCGTATGTTTACTGTGGAAGGTAAGTGTACACCTGCACTCACGCAAGAAGCATCTGTTTATCTCAGTCGAAGTGACACCATGGTATTACCACACAACCTGCACCTATGACCTTGGTGATTTGTCAATCATTTGACCATCTACTGTCACGGTGAATGTCCAAAAGAATACAATTTGGTATGCTGAATCTCTTAACTCTTAAGGAAAAACGAAATGCGAAAACTGCAGTGGTCAGATGAAAGAAGTTTCACTTTACAAAACAACAGTAAAGTCAGTCTGCTGTCAGTTAAAGGCATAAAACTGAACCCTAAAAATAAACGTTGTTAAAATTTACTCGCCTTCATGTTGTTTACAGGCTCATATGACTTTTCTGGCTGTTCCTTTGCATCCAAGGGAAATAATTGAGGGCACTGTTGTAAATGACAAAAAAGCATCATGAATGTATCATAAAAGCAGCCCATACGTCCATACATCTAGCTATCTGATAGGAGGAAAGCACAGTTGTCATTCAAATAACCTGTCATTAGATGAGCGAACAGTGACATCAAGCTTCATTCGTACCTATGATTATTATGATCGATCGTCATTTACATGAAATCTGGTCACGTAAAAGATGACCAAATTCTTATTTGTGGGTGTACTTAATGAAGTGAACCTAAAAGTGGTCATTTGTGCATATGTGACTAAATTGATTCCCTTTTTCAACAATGCATACTGTTGTCTTATATCTTTTATCATAATATTTCATCACTTCTAATTATTTAACCACCCATCACTAGTTCTTCCTGTTTTCTTTTGTCTGTACCTACATTTGTTTGCATATTTCTGTTATATATTCCCGTCTGGTGGAGCAGTGTGGTTTTTTCAAGCGCTCGGAGAGGCAGCCTCACTATGAAACCGAGTATTACCGCGCTCAACTGCAGCTGCAGCCATCTGATGTGGAGAGGAAGCAGGCCAGTGAACTTCACTAAGGGCCTCATCCAGCCTGATCTTCCTCCAGCACATCCGTCATGTGGTACAGCATTGTTCTGCAGTGGAGTGTGCTGCTGTGCTGTGCTGTTTCTTTCCAAACTAGAAGTGTCATGGCATGATAACCAGTATTTAAATTATAATGGGAGTGCCTAACAGTAGCTTAACATCCATGATCTAATACGAGTCGCTGTCACTGAAGCATCATTGAGACAAGGCACCAGGGCCAGGCTATCTTATTTTGCTACACCGCTAGGGAATCTCTCCCTAGGAAATAAATTTAGCATGCACGTGTTTACAGTATTACAAGTCACTGAAATTTATATTTGTAAAATAACTTTTGATGTCATTGGTATTGGTGACACAAGACAGAACAAGCAATTCATTTCCTGTAACAATAGAAAGCAATTGTTACAGTGGAAAACTGAGCAAATAAGCAAATTAAAGAACACAGACTAAGATCATTTCATAACGACTATGAAGATTAGGGATGATGGGAGTGTAATATAGAGGCTGATGATTGGGGTGTTTAAGGACTATATCTGACTACATCCAAAACTTTGAAAAAAGGGATGTGCAAAATAGTAACTGTGAATAAGAGTTGTTAGATATTAGCTTGTGAGAAGGGCATCAAAAAAAAATCTGATGATCAGCAGCCATTGAGCACTAACTTTATCGGTCTAAAAAAAATAACAGTTATGAAAAGAAGTTGAAATAGACCAAGCATGGTGTTATGCCACACGTACTGGTGGAGTGTATTGCTATTATGACAATGGAATGGATGTTTAAACCTTAGAACAACAGGAAAACATCTCCTCATATAATTCTAACCTGTTTACCAGTGGTCTCAAGGTAACTCCACTCCGACCCCAGATATAAATCTTTATCTCATTATGCCTCTTTCTGTCTTACAGTGTGGTTTCTTCCAAAGGGTTCAGCATAAAGATAAAGTGCCCCAGTATAAGGCTGTGAAGATCCTGCGGCAAGACACACAATTTCAGGACAAGACTTTTATTTTGCACAAAAAACAATGGGCTACCCACTGGAGTGATGGGACAATCTAATATGCATCCTTTTGTCCCCAGCAACATGGACGCTGACCAGAGACTGCAGTGGACTCGCACTGACCTTAAACATACACTGCTACATTTTTATTCAGCATTTTATACGTTGCATTTTCTTCATTGTTCTGCAGATTGAACGAAATTTTCAGAAGGACAGCTGTATCTAGCTGGAGATAGACAGTTTCTAAATAGAAATCTATGCATTAAAACCAATGTTTAATGTATTAATGCTGAATTTAGTGTAATGGTGTTTGTGAACTCATAAAACAGCTGTGGTTCTGTGTCACCTATAGGTCGGTGCCTTTAGAACAATGAAACATTTGAACATTGAAACATACTTTAAGGGTCATTATCATATGAAGTTTTCAGTTCACAATAAACTTGGCATGATTCATCTCAAGGCCCTAATGACAAAAAGCTATCAAGACAGTTTTATTTGTTTAGCATTTTTCATAGTGCACATTATTCCAAAGCAGATTTACAGAAAGTCACACTGTTTAGTCTAAAATGACTTAATCTTTTAACGTGTTATATGGATATAAATAATATAATGCTGCATAAATGACTGTCTGAATTAGAAATTCACCATAATAGATATCACCAAAAATGTTATATTAACCAAAAATGGTTAATATATTAACATATTGTAGGCAGAGCTGGGGGCAAGTCACAAATGTGCAAGTCTCAAGTCCCTATCATCAAGTCTCAAGTAAGTCTCAAGCCACAGTGCAAACAAACCATGCAAGTCAAGTCAGTGGCTCACCTCGAACAAGTCAGCTGAGTCCTACTAAAGATCAAGTCAAGTCACAGTACTATACAGAAACAATACATTTTATTTGTTTATACCCTTATTTATTCTTTCCCTCAGAAATTAACATATTAACAGCTGATGCATTCAGGAACCCCCAGTGGCGGATATGGAAAGTGGTTTGTGCGTGGGCCTGAATAATTCGCATCACCCAACTTAATTCAAAGAAAGAATAAGAAATGAACATCTCTCTTCAGCTAGCAGATGCACAAACTGCTGCAAATAAAACTGAAAGTGCTACGTCACATATAGGGGCTCAAAACATATTCATCTTAATTAAAAGTAGTAGGATTAAATTCTCTCACCAGTGATGACACTCTGTTCCCCCTGTTAGTGCAGGAATGAAAGATCATATTTATTTTCATTTTGAGGAGATATGTGGCCATGTGTAAATGGAACAGTTTTAACAAATCGGATAGCTATGTGACAAGTGCATGCATGGTTACATAGTGCTCTAAGTGCAGATGTGTAACTAATGTCTCGAAAGCACCACGGTAATACTTTAGAATACGGTTCCATCATTAATGAATAACTACACAGGAACAAATGACTAATGCACTATTAACATTCTAATAACTACTGTTGATTAACAAGAAACTCTGATTAACAAATCATAGCACTTAGTTGAACATGGTAGTTCACTATTAGCTAGTCAGTAAATACTATTTTTTCATATCTCCCGAAGAACTACTAATAACTAGTATATACATGTTCATAATTAATGTGAATAATGCAAAATGTATAATTAATTCTAAAATAAAGATCATGGTAACCCACTACTTATGACTCAGGTATTACCAAATACTTCAGAAGGAATTACTAATTATTTGGATCTGTATTCTAAAGTGAAGATTGTGATAACTCCCTAGTAATGACTAAAGTCATTAAAAACTATTGAGGTTTTTGTACGGTTCTGGATAGTAATACTTCCGATGGCTTTGGTAACACTTGAGTCATTATCATCCAAAAGCTTAAGCAGGGCTCACACTACAGGATTTTTAGCCCAATTTTGCCCCGATTTTCCCCTCCCAAGAATCGGAGCAAAAATCTTGTTGAGCACCTCGATTGGTCCCGATGTTTTGCACAGATTATCTGGTAATGTGAAATTACCACAAATCGGGGCAGCCCCTATCATATCAAACTTGTTTGATATTCAGGATTTTAAATCGGGATGATCACAGCTATGATTACCTCAGTACTTTCACAACAGCCAATGTGTGACCGCGAAACAGCTGCTGTATGGTCCACTGGATAGTGAAGATGAAGGATACTGCTTCTTATGTTTTTGTAGTAAAACTGTATGTATAATATGTTGAAAACATACCACAACCACATGGAGTAAGGGAAGCTCTGGAGTGACCAGGTGAGTGCATAAAGCTGCTAACACGCTAGCTAACATATGTAAACATTAGTTGCGGAAATGACGATCTGTTGCATAAGATCAGGTGAGGCGCTCCCTCCGGATTATTAATCTTATATAAGATATTAATCTTATATATATCTTGTAGTGTGTGATGCGCCACGATTTTCAAATCTTGTAGCGTGTGCACGTTTAAGATTTCAGGGAACATAATCTGCAAAGATTCTCCTTATGTGTGCGCTGCAACCAGATTTCATAATCGGGTTAGGATTTTAAAAATCCTGTAGTGTGAGCCCGGCTTTACATATACATATAGCTTACAATGATTTCAGTCATTACTAAAGAGTTATCATGATCATCACTTTAGAATACAGATCCAAAAAATTTGTAATTCCTTCTGAAGTATTTGGTATTACCTGAGTCACTACTAGTGGGTTACCATAATCTTTACTTTAGAATTAATTATACTATATTAATTATACAATTATTAATGATTTTGCATCATTCACATTAATTATGAACCTGTATATAGTAGTTCTTAGTAGTTCTTTGGGAGATATGAAAAAATAGTCGTTACTGATTAGCTAATAGTGATGTACCACTTTCAACTGCGCACTATTACTTACTGATTCGTTAATCAGAATTTCTTGTTCAGTAGTAGTTACTAGAATGTTAATAGTGCATTAGTCATTTGTTCCTGTGTAGTTATTCACTAATGACGGAACAGTATTCTATAGTGTTACCAGCACAACCATAACAAGAACAGCAAGTACAGGAATGAGAGACTTGTAAGATTTTTAAATAATTACTTATAATTACAAATAATTGCAACAACATTTTAATAATATTTTGATAGAAATATTTCATTTGATGTAATTATTTAAATATGTTGTTTATTAATTTATCATTATGGATTTACATTGCTTAACACACATTTATTTAGACAAACTGTAATCACTATATCAATCATTGCAGCTTCAAAAGTGCATACAAAAACATACATTACAGCATGTATGTGGCCATTGCTCCTGTTTGCACCACTAAAAATAAAACGTGTTCAAATTATGAAAGGATTATATAGTCTATAGTCTAGAAAGCATGCAAAGAGCATCCCCTTTATAATCATTATAGTCAAAAAAACAAAAGGGAAGTGTGCCTTTTCAAACCTGAAAAATGCATTCTGTCCAATTGGACCATTACTCACTTCAGTTCATCGCAATCTCACAAAGTTACGTTATAATGAATCTACACCAAGGTTATTATAGTTTTGCATTTTTAAATTAATTTTATTTTAATATCGTTTTCAAATTGGCAATAAAATTTAGTTTCATTTTTATTAGTTTCATTAATAATTGTGTTAGTTTTATTTAGTTTTTATTTTGTGAACACATTTCTATTTAGGTTTTATATAGTTTAGTTTCAGTTTTAGTTTTAGTTTTTAAAGATTAGCAACAGATCACTTTCAGAGCGCAGGCCCAAGAAAGACTTATTTAAATAGTAAGGCATAGTGACGCAAATGTCTATAGTGACAGAATTAAAGCATGCTGAGATTGATTAAATAGTACAAGTATAGAAATATACAGCAAAATGAAGCAGCCTTTTTACTCTGTAAATCTAAACAAGTTGCGCTTATATAATCATGTTTAGGCTGAAAAATAAATGTGTGTTGTGATATTTAATTTGGAAATAAATGTAATTCGTTACTAGGCCTAGATGTCTTTTATCTTATTTGACCATGATCATGATACTGTAACTGTTGTGCTTTGCTGACTTTCTCATGCTATTAAGAGGCCAGTAGCCAACCAGCCTTTCCTTGGTGGTCTAGTGGTTAGGATCCGGCGCTCTCACCATCGCGGTCCTGATTCGTTTCCCAGTCAGGGAGCGCTCTTTTGCCCCCCAGTGGCAGACCGTGATGTCAAGCTCTTCATGCCGCTTTGAGAAGCCCGGCCCCCAAAAAATGGTGGCAAAATAACCTGTTTCAAGCCAGCAACCTAAGGATTGCCAAACACTTCACCAACAGTCTTCCACTGTACCAGCTGAGCTATCAAAGGCACAAGGGTGTGGGGACACAACCTTGGCCCATCAGGTTACTCTAGCTCGACTGCTGGCCAAAAGTGGCTTCTGACGCAGGAAGATGTGCGGGCTGTTCGAAGAGGGAAGCAAAGAGGAGCCCACCTTGCCATACAGGGAGTCGAACATGGGCCGCCTGGGTGAAAACCAGGACCTTGACCACTGGACCATATGAGAATTGGGCAGTAAAGTCTTGTACAGGTAAAAAAAATAAAAAATACTCACGTCATGCATTAGAAAGCACACATGGTGTTACATTGTAACCATCTTCTCAAAAAAAAAGCAGCCTATCGCCGGTTGGTCAAAGTACAAAAATGACAAATCAGGAGATTAACAATGGGTGCGTCTCAATCAGCTCCCTAGCTCCCGAAGGTGGTGAATCAGTATATCGTGTACACAAATTCGGGCACTATTAAAGGAGAACTCCACTTCCAAAACAACAAATTAACATATAATTTACTCACCCCCTTGTCATCCAAGATGTTCATGTCTTTCTGTCTTCAGTCGTAAAAGAAATTTCTGAGGAAAACATTTCAGGATTTTTCTTCATATAATGGACTTCAATAGAGTATGGGAATGTGACGTCAGCAACGCACGGCATTCTGGGACTTTCGGACATGGACACTACAGTCTACACTAGGTAATAGTGGAGGCAGATGTTAAAATTTATATTGTACATTTAAAAACACATTAGAATGGAGAACGCTTCCTGTGACATAAACTGCAACATGACCGGAGTGGAGAACGGATCTAATATGAAGCAAAATTTTATGCTTTTTCAGTTTGAAACAACACAATGGCAAAAGCAGCTCAATGAAAATAAACAACTTCAAAATCTGGCTTTGTCGTTTGTATTTATTATTAATTACAGATTCATAATTTCCGATCCACATGAATTTGTAAGTGCTCCCGCTATGAATAACACGTTATTAAATAACACATAATTTAATCTGTGATATGACTCGTTGTGATCACTGTCATTGTTCATAAAGCAACTCATCTGATTTACTGTTAAGCAGCTCTTTGTAAGAAATTGTGTATTTGTTCAATTTAAGTCCAGTAAAACTTATTGCACTTCATCCCTTAATGAAATTAGATAGATATGATACATGATTAAATACATCAGCGCTTATTTTACTTCATGGATTTGCGCTACGCCACCACCTGTATCGTCTTTACACACAGACTAAACTTACTACAGAACATAATATACCTCTGTAAATAAATGTAATTTAAATTCATGTCTTCATCTTGCACACTTTAATGCTCGTTGAATGGAACATACGCTGTCTTTGAACTGGAATCAGGGCGGAATATTTAAAGTTCGCAGGGCACTTACTTTTGAATAGAACAGGCATCTGAGATACACACAAAATGTGCAGAGCGGTGGTTCACTTACATGATCAACTGGCTGAGATCAAGTCAAGCTTGGCAGTCAAGCTTGCCTTGGAAGAGTGGCGCCATTGGTTAGAGGGTTCGGGGGTTCCCTTTTTTTCGGTCGTTTTGATTTTTCTATTTCTTACCGTCCGGGTTCTAAAAACATCAAGCCGGACGCGTTATCCCGTATTTTTGATCATTCGGAGCGCCCGTCTTTTCCCGAGTCCATTGTACCACAGAAGGTTTTTGTTTCTGCGGTCACATGGGAGATCGAGTCGAAGGTCCGCATGGCCTCTCAAGGGGTAACGCCCCCGCCCGGATGCCCACCGGGTCGTTTGTTTGTGCCAGAGTGTTTAAGGTCCGAAGTCATCCGATGGGGTCATTGTTCCAAGGTAGCCTGTCACCCTGGGGTTAATCGTACCATGTTTCTCGTCAAACAACGGTTCTGGTGGCCATCTATGGCTCGCGACATTCGCCTTTTTGTTTTGGCTTGCTCGGTCTGCGCTGTTTCGAAGTCTTCCAATCGACCTCCCCCTGGGCTCCTCCAGCCGTTGTCAGTTCCTTCGAGACCCTGGTCCCACATTTCGCTAGATTTTGTTTCGGGTCTCCCGCCCTCACAGGGAAACACGGTGGTTTTGACCGTGGTGGACCGGTTCTCGAAGGCAACCCATTTCATCCCATTTCATCCCGTTTCATCCCCAGAGTAACGGTCAGACGGAGAGAGCCAATCAAGATTTGGAACGTATGTTGCGATGTCTGGTCTCGCAGAACCCCTCCACTTGGAGCCAGCAGCTCTCGTGGGTTGAGTACGCTCATAACTCGTTACCAGTCTCAGCTACGGGCCTATCGCCATTTGAGTGTAGTTTAGGGTACCAGCCACCTGTTTTTTCGAGTATGGAAGCCGAAGTCGCGGTCCCCTCTGCCCACGCATTTGTCCAGAGGTGCCGACGCACCTGGAGCAGGGCCAGACAGACCCTCCTCCAGGTGGGGGCGCGCACCAAGGCCCAGGCCGATCGCCACCGGTCGAAGCCTCCCGTCTACGTCGTTGGTCAAAAAGTGTGGCTTTCATCTAAAAATATTCCTCTTCGCTCCGTCAGTAATAAGCTTGCTCCCAAATTTATTGGCCCATTTACTGTCACCAAAATTATTAGTCCGGTGGCAGTCCGCCTCAAACTTCCTCCGGCGTACAGGAGAATTCATCCGGTGTTTCATGTATCCAAATTAAAGCCCGTTTTTCATTTAGCCATTAATCCGCCTGTCCCGGTTCCTCCCCCGCCGCGTCTCGTATATGGGGAACCAGCTTATTCGGTAAAGCGCATTCTGGACTCGAGACGGAGGGGACGAGGTTTTCAGTACTTGGTGGACTGGGAGGGTTACGGTCCTGAGGAGAGGAGTTGGGTGCCTGCAAGAGACATACTGGATCACTCCCTCATCGATGATTACAATCGACAGGTAAGCTCTGCTGGGAGCGCCAGGAGGCGCTCCTAGGAGAAGGGGTACTGTCACGGTTTATGGGTCTGTGTGTTCATTTTGCGTCTCTGTCTGGTGTGTGCGTGTCTGTCTCGTAGCAACTGCAGCTGCCGGTCTAATGAGCGCTACAGCTGCAGCTCATTGCGCTGTCTATTTAAGCCTGGCGTCTGCATTGTGTCTTGTCGGTTCGTTAATATTGTCTTGTCTCTCGTCCAGCTCGTCTGTTCCTGTTCTTGTCCAGCATTGTGGATTACTGCACTCACGTTGGGATTTTCCTCACCGTCATTGGACTCCTGGCCGTGCCTGCTTACAGCGCGTGGACATCGCGTGGAGTGCGCGCTCTCTCTCTCTCTCGGCTGGAGTTTTCCGTCGGCTGGAGTTTTCTTTACCGTCACTTAATAAACACTCTTTGCACTTGCTATTGGATTTTGAGACTCTTCATTGTGACAGAGGCCACTTTCTTTGTTGCGGGGCTGTTGACACTGACTGCATTTATTTTTGTCAACTTTCCGATTGTAAGGCCTCCGGGCAGGTGGAGGAAAGGGGGCCAGGAGGAGATGATGATGATGATGATGATGATTATTATTATTACACAATAATAATAATTATTATAATACCATTAGAAGTCTAAATTATCTGGAGCAACTGGGAAATCCAGTATGACACAGTATGATAAAAAAAAATAAAAAATGTGACAGGCATAATTACCAGTTGTTGCTCAAGTGCATCTGTAGCGATATAAGATGCAGGCCCTGAAGGTCCAGCAGTGGTCTGGAGAGAGGAGGAAGTTGAGCTGAGCTGGTGGTGGCAGGTGGCAGTAGGTGGCAGTAGGACACTGATCAGGATTTGGCCCACCTCATTGCTCACAAGGTGGTCCCCTTGGTAAGCCGGGAAGCAGGGAGCAGGCTTGGCTAGACTACAAAGTCTGAGCATGCGCCAAGGTAGCGACAAACATGCTTAAGCCACTCCTCGCTGTGATTTTCCCTCACCTGCCTGACCAAGTGGCTGGGGCTATTACCCAAGGTCCTCTCCCTCAGAAAACAAACCCGCATATCACAAGCATATCTGTATAAAGAAACAAAGTTAAAAAGAGACCAAAAAAATGGCAAACATTTAAAATAAGCTAATTTATAGTGTGTTTGAATGACAAACATTTGTGACAGGGTAAATAATTTCAGTATACTCACCTTCGTGTCAGGATCAATCAGAACTCCATTCTGTGTGCCAAATCCAGATGGTCCAAGATGGTCTTGCTGGTGGAAATGTAGTTTGTTTTACAACCAGCTGAGGTGCACCAGAGAGTCTCCATGATCATCACATAGTACCTATCAACATCCAAAATGTGGCAAGCTCTCTTATGGGCTCCATAACCTGTGAGCTGTTTTTCACACACAGGACAGGACAGCCTGACCTTCCAAAGGCATCCAAATGGCATCCACAAGAGAAGCCGGTGTGTAAAAAAATGCTCTGGAGTGGGGGCCTGATGATAAATGAGCGCTGGCTCTGGTGGATCATACCACAGCTTCAGGTCAGTGCGCAGCCGCTGGTTCTTCCACAGAGCAGATGAAATCCACTTCTGATCCTGAGGTGGTATGGTCCCCATCAGCTTTGCAGGCAGCCAGCCAGGCTCTGAACCAGGAGCAGTCTCCATGTCAGCAGCAGGGTGAGCTGAGCGACCAACCACAGATGGAGCAGCAGAGGTGGCAAAAAAAGAGGTGGCAGTGGGAGATGTGGAGGTCACAGGAGGAGGAGGAGAGGAGGTACCAGAGGAGGAGGCGGCATCTGACATTTCCTTTATAAATTAAAAAAAGGCAAATATATATACATGATTGCAAGTCACTCACAAAGGATGCTTATTTGAAGTATCATTTTGAAGACAATCACTTAATTGAAGAGTTTCTCACAGCTCTAGCAGCTACTGATGGTATTGAGGAAGTGGTTGTGGAAACAGGAGAGGGAGGAAGAGAAAGAGGTGAGACAGTTTGAATGTACATCCTGGGACTGTGGGCAGGCGATGGTGTCCTTCTTGTCATGGCACTTGTGACAGTGCTGGACATGGCAGAAGAATCGAAAGTGCAACTGATGGGCTGAGAGAATATAACCACAGTTTACAACATTATATATAATGTTAATCTGTCCTTATTAGGAATTACATTAATGACAACATAATTTCAACATATCTTTATGGAATGAAAATAACAGTAGCCTAACAACAAACCCAGGCATAACAAGAATAAGTGTGCATAATAGACAACTGTATTATACGATTGATTATATGATTGTAAAATCTTTACATTACCTTGGTTGCATGCTTCCTGCTCAAATTTAAGTTTGGCTTTAAAGCAGCACCCTGAGACCCACCGAACCGTGGCTTTATAAACTAAAAAAAAAGTTTTTTTTTTTTTTTTTTTTAAAAAAAACATCATATTAAGAGGAGCCTTGTAAATTAAAATGCATATATTTTAAAATGCTAAAAATGTAAATATCAGTATCAGTAAATCCTCATTACTTACTGATGCCATAGTCAAAGTTGGCTTGTGGGGTGTGAGTTGTCCAGGTGTTGCTGTCTGCCCCGGTGTTGCTGTCTGCCCCGTTGCTGTCTGTCCCGTTGCGGCAAATGATGCAACAAGTGATGCAGATGAGGGACCTGGTGTCACTGAAGAGGACACTGACCCGGAAGGCTAGAAAAAAGTTTTTGTTTTTTTTTTTCATTAAATTTTTGATACCTTTGAAAATAAAATAAAATTTAATAACAGGGACTTTAATAACATTTTAATAACACCAACACTTCATCATTTAGGAAACTTTTTTTTTTAATTAAATTTTTGATACCTTTGTTGTATGGAATCCACAACTACATGTCTGTGTCCCTCCAAACAAAGACATTTGTCCCCTCAACTGCACTGGGCATTTGTCAATCTGTTATATTGTTTGACAGTGAATCATAAGAATGTGACTCCTTTCAATATGACATAGCTTTTTGTTTTAAGATTGTATACATATCATTTTATCTGAACTTACCTTCAGATACAGGTCATGCCACTTTTTCTGGCGGGGTGCCGGCCTGTTTCCTGCCTCAGAAGGCCAGACCCCTACAGCAGCAAACTTTCGCAGGCGTGACATCCACTCCTCGTCGCCCATAGCCCTGTGCTTTTTGTGTTTTGAAGCCATCTTCCATTACTAGAGTAAATAAAATTGTATTTATTCAATTTAAATTTGTAACTATTCAATACATGATATAACCATATCAAATATGAGTAGTTTTAACTCACTACTATAAAAATCCTGTATATAGATAGCATTTGTAAATCAGAAAATTCTAGTACATTTTCCCTCAGTCTAAAATATATTAATACATAGTAATGTATATATATATATATATATATATATAATTTAGTACAATCATATTAAGTTTATTATCAGTTGTTAAACACAAAGTCAACTGTTTTAACAGGTGCAACACCTGAATACAACAAAAAAACTCATTCATTTTGGGTGATAAAAGTGAACACAATATCAGGTATTGCTCCAACGTTATACCAGCGTTATACTAATTATAACAATGTAAGCCTTTTGTTTCTCTCTGTCGAAAATATGTGTCAGCTAGCTCTATTCATTCATTCATTGCTAGCTAGCGAACTAAATAAAACGACACAGTCGACATATTACCTAAAACAATGTAAAAGTTTATTTAAAATAAATAAAAATGTTAACTCCTATAACTGCTGTGAAAAAACTTTTAGTGTTTTAGCTAGCTAATTCATTAAATTACTTGAACTCAGATTGCTGGATTCAAAGTGCAGAGGCCTGAACAATACACCATGGAACCACGACCACCTTGTGTACAGCTGTCTGGGAAGACAGCGACAGCTATAAGGACCCAGTTAGATTCGAATTCGAGGTTAGTTATTCCCAGTTAGATTTGAATTCTGATCACTGGACCACCTGTCACTTTGAGAGCACAGCAGAGATGAGTTAACAGAGACCAAATGAAGCTGGCCCGTACAGGGATCGAACCCGCGACCTTGGCGTTATTAGCGCTACACTCTAACGAATTGAGCTAACCGGCCTAGGGCCAGCCTACCTAATCAGAGTGCAGAGCTTTCAGTCCAAAGTGGGCATGTGCATTTGAACCAGGGACATCTTCATCTGCAGTTAAATGCGCCACCACTGAGATATACCCCCATAAGATGCACTGCAAAAAACCACTGAAACAAATAGACTTCCTTCAATGTGACCATAACAAACAAAGACAGACTGACTTTAAAGTCAAAGCTTTGATGGGTCCAAAGCTGCCAAGGTCAAAGGGGGCACCTGCATTTGAACCAGGGACCTCTTCTTCTGCAGTTAAATGTGCCACCACTGAGATATTCCCCCATAACATGCACTGCACAAAACCACTGAAACAAAATGACTTCCTTCAATGTAACGATATCAAACAAAGACAGGCTGACTTTAAAGTCAATGCTTTGGTTGGTCCAAAGCTACCAAGGGCAAAGGGGGAACCCAAATTTGACCCAGGGACCTGACTTCAAACAGCGACCTCTTGGCCTGCACATGCTCTACCTCCCTTTAAAGATAAGGCCTTGGTTAGGCCAAGATAGCCACTTCCGGTGTTCGAGCCACTAGAAGACAGCAAGTTCCTCGACTTTGACAACGTCGAACAATGACAGCTACACACTGAAGTCAAAGCTTTGGTTAGCCTAAAGCTGCCAAACCCCAAGGGGGCACCCGGATTTGAACTGGGGACCTCTTGATCTGCAGTCAAATGCTCTACCACTGAGCTATACCCCCGCAAACAGCATTGCGATAAACCACTAAAGGAGAATAAGTTCCTTCACTGTGTCCATATCAAACAGTAAAAGCTTCACATGGTATACCCCGTGAAAAGAGCGGCAACCAACCGCTGAAAGAGAATAAGTTCCTTCACTGTGACACTTTGAATAAGTTCCTTCATTTCTGACACTTTGACAGTGTATATCTCACAGTCCATGAGAAGTGATAATCCAATTGGTTGCAATGTTGTGACTGGAAAGGCAAATCAACAGTTTGGAAACTCCACAATCCAGCAAGTTCTATTTAGTGACTCCCTGTTTATTTGGCATGCTGCTCTCTTTATACAGTTCCTGCTTCCTGTCATGTGACCGACCAACCATACAGTTCTTAATGACATACACACTAAAATGTTTAGAGAAAAAAACGGACTTAAAAAAAAAACACGTAAACCAGTTAAAACTCTATTATGCATAAAGTCATTGCAATAAATAGAGCGGAAAAACATGTCTCTTGTGTGACAGGGACACAGTCAGATGCGTTAGCCATTGCGTCACTGGTCCACCGGCCGGGGTGCCCCGTGCTCGCACCAAACTAGTTGGCTTTCGACGTGACAGCGGCCTGTATTGCTGTCCGCTTCTTCTCATGCTATTAACAAGCCAGCACACAGACAGCCCTTCCCTGGTGGTCTAGTGGTTAGGATTCGGCGCTCTCACCGCCGCGGCCCGGGTTCGATTCCCGGTCAGGGAACGCTCTTTTGCCGCTTTGAGAAGGCCGGCCCACCAAAAATGGTGGGCGTGTGAAAAACAACCTCCGTCGAACCAGCGACCTGAAGATTGCCAACGCTCCTCCTACAGTCCTCCGCGCTACCAGCAGAGCTATCGAAGGCAGGGGCGGGGGCATGGGGGCACAACCTCGGCCTATCAGGATTCTGTAGCTCGACTGCTGGCCAAAAATGGCTTCTGACGCAAGACGACATGCGGGTCGTTCAAAGAGGGAAGCAAAGAGGAGCCCCCTTCCCATACCGGGAGTCGAACCCGGGCCGCCTGGGTGAAAACCAGGAATCCTGACCGCTAGACCATATGGGAACTCGAATGCTTGAGTCATGCATTTGAAAACACGCATGGTGTTGCGTTGTAACCGTCTTCTCAAGGAAAAACAGCCTATCGCTGGTCGGTCATGGTACAAAAATGACAAATCATGAGATTAACAATGAAGCTGAGACGTGGTTTTAATCAGGTACGTTGCTGATTATTCACTAGGTAAGTTTCATTTCGCTTACAACTTTTTCTCAAAGCCCGGGTGGCACTTAGGAATAAGGCCACAAATTAGCAAGCCCATGACATCAAAACCCACACTGCATTACACAAAAAGCACAGAGCGAGCCAGCCAGGAGTCGAACCTAGAATCTTCTGATCCGTAGTCAGACGCGTTATCCATTGCGCCACTGGCCCACCAGCACCAGAGTTGCTGGTTTTCGAAGTGACAGAGGCCTGTATCGCTGTCTGCTTATTCTCATGTTATTCACAGGCCAGCAGCTGACCAGACCTTCCCTGGTGGCCCCGGTTCGATTCCCGGTCAGGGAAAGCTGTTTGCTTGACTGTGAAGTCAAGCTCTGCAAAAATGGTGGGCGCGTGAAAAGAACCTCCTTCGAGCCGGAGTCGAACCAGCGACCTAAGGATTGCCAACGCTCCTCCTACAGTCCTCCGCTCTACCAGCTGAGCTATCGAAGGCACAGCGGCAGGGGGACACAACCTCAGCCTACCCGGATTCTGTAGCCAGACTGCTGGCAAAAGCAGGTCCCACCAAGACTTGAACTCGGATCGCCGGATTCAGAGCCCAGAGTGCTTACCATTACTTCGTGGAACACTGACAATTGCGGTTGCAGCTCACAGGACCACAAAGAATAAGTCGCGTACGGCTCGTCAGCAGCAAAAACGAACTTGAGCGCTTGCTTTTCTTCCTTCACCTGCCGCAAGATGGCACGCAGGCTCTACCTCGGATGGATGGTTGGATTCAAAGTCCAGAGTGCTAACCGTTACACCATGGAACCACAAACTCTTTGTTGACAGCTGTCGGGAGATAACGTGGCAGCTATGGGGGCCCAGTTAGATTCGAGGGGTTGGATGCACCGTCGACCAAAAGACCAAAGGAGGCAGCATCTGCCAAAACCCGGGATCGAACCAGGGACCTTTAGATGTCCAGTCTAACACTCTTCCAACTAAGCCATTTCAGCCACGGCTGGTGCGGCGTGAGACTACCCGACACTTTGAGAGAAGAGCAGAGATGAGCTAACGGAGAGCAAAAGAAGCTGGCCCGGACAGGGATCGAACCAGCGACCACGGCGTTATTAGCATCACGCTCCACCCAACTAAGCTAATCGGCCTGGGTCTAGCCAACTCTCTGCCCAATTTCCAGAAAATTTGCTGATTGCTCATGACCCTAAACAGACAGAAAACCTTCTGGACCAAGCCTAACCACGGGCTCGTCCGGGATTTGAACCCGGGACCTCTCGCACCCAAAGCGAGAATCATACCCCTAGACCAACGAGCCAGCTTGCCCTGTACCGGCACCGCTGGCTGGCCTCGAGCAACGGTGTTCACGTGGCTTTAAATCCAGGGAGCATCCAGAAATCTGCACTTGTTTGAAAAAATAAATAAATAAACAAATAAATGCTCGCTAAAGCACCTAGATAACTTAAAACTGCTAAAACTAGATTACTTGAAAGTCGGCCTTTGAATGGATTTTAAAAAGTGGTGGTGGACCTAAGCCGGAGAAGATTCTTTCTTCTGCAGCCAGGGGAATTAGCATGCGAGAGGCAGCGGGATCGATGCCCGCATTCTCCAAGCGGGCTCCTGCCCTTTTGCGCTCACTTCCCGAACGAGACAGAGTACGCTTTTTACGGTACGAAGCCACACTCGGTACGCTTTTGGGGCCCACTACTGTGAAAACGTTTTTCGGACCACATTTGTGGCAAAAGCGAGGCCCATCACTGGATTCAGAGTGCAGAGCTGCCAGTCCAAAGTGAGCGCCCAGATCTGAACCAGGGACCTCTTCATCTGCAGCTCAAATGCGCCACCACTGAGATATAGGATGCACTGCACAAAACCACTGGAACAAAATGACTTCCTTCAATGTGACGATAACAGACAAAGACAGACTGACTTTAAAGTCAAAGCTTTGGTCAGTCCAAAGCTGCCAAGGCCAAAGGGGGCGCCTGCCTTTGAACCAGGGACCTCTTCATCTGCAGTTAAATGCGCCACCACTGAGATATACCCCCATAAGACGCACTGCACAAAACCACTGAAACAAAATGACTTCCTTCAATGTAACGATATCAAACAAAGACAGGCTGACTTTAAAGTCAATGCTTTGGTTGGTCCAAAGCTACCAAGGGCAAAGGGGGAACCCAAATTTGACCCAGGGACCTCTTAACCTGCAGTCAAGGGTCCTACCACCGAGCTATACCTCGATGAGGCACACTGCAATAAACCAATGAAGGAAACTGACGCCCTTCAATGTGACAATATCAAACAACGACAGCCTGACGTTGAAGACAAACTTTTAGTTAGCTCAAAGCTGTCCAAAGGCGGTACCCAGACTTCAAACAGCGACCTCTTGGCCTGCACATGCTCTACCTCCCTTTAAAGATAAGGCCTTGGTTAGGCCAAGATAGCCACTTCCGGTGTTCGAGCCACTAGACGACAGCAAGTTCCTCGACTTTGACAACGTCGAACAATGACAGCTACACACTGAAGTCAAAGCTTTGGTTAGCCTAAAGCTGCCAAACCCCAAGGGGGCACCCGGATTTGAACTGGGGACCTCTTGATCTGCAGTCAAATGCTCTACCACTGAGCTATACCCCCGCAAACAGCATTGCGATAAACCACTAAAGGAGAATAAGTTCCTTCACTGTGTCCATATCAAACAGTAAAAGCTTCACATGGGAGTCAAGGTTAACCCAAAGCTTTCAGTCCAAAGGGGGCACCCGGATTTGAACCGGGGACCTCTTGATCTGCAGTCAAATGCTCTACCACTGAGCTATACCCCCGTGAAAAGAGCGGCAACCAACCGCTGAAAGAGAATAAGTTCCTTCACTGTGACACTTTGAATAAGTTCCTTCATTTCTGACACTTTGACAGTGTATATCTCACAGTCCATGAGAAGTGATAATCCAATTGGTTGCAATGTTGTGACTGGAAAGGCAAATCAACAGTTTGGAAACTCCACAATCCAGCAAGTTCTATTTAGTGACTCCCTGTTTATTTGGCATGCTGCTCTCTTTATACAGTTCCTGCTTCCTGTCATGTGACCGACCAACCATACAGTTCTTAATGACATACACACTAAAATGTTTAGAGGAAAAAAACGGACTTAAAAAAAACACGTAAACCAGTTAAAACTCTATTATGCATAAAGTCATTGCAATAAATAGAGCGGAAAAACATGTCTCTTGTGTGACAGGGACACAGTCAGATGCGTTAGCCATTGCGTCACTGGTCCACCGGCGGCCGGGGTGCCCCGTGCTCGCACCAAACTAGTTGGCTTTCGACGTGACAGCGGCCTGTATTGCTGTCCGCTTCTTCTCATGCTATTAACAAGCCAGCACACAGACAGCCCTTCCCTGGTGGTCTAGTGGTTAGGATTCGGCGCTCTCACCGCCGCGGCCCGGGTTCGATTCCCGGTCAGGGAACGCTCTTTTGCCGCTTTGAGAAGGCCGGCCCACCAAAAATGGTGGGCGTGTGAAAAACAACCTCCGTCGAACCAGCGACCTGAAGATTGCCAACGCTCCTCCTACAGTCCTCCGCGCTACCAGCAGAGCTATCGAAGGCAGGGGCGGGGGCATGGGGGCACAACCTCGGCCTATCAGGATTCTGTAGCTCGACTGCTGGCCAAAAATGGCTTCTGACGCAAGACGACATGCGGGTCGTTCAAAGAGGGAAGCAAAGAGGAGCCCCCTTCCCATACCGGGAGTCGAACCCGGGCCGCCTGGGTGAAAACCAGGAAATCCTGACCGCTAGACCATATGGGAACTCGAATGCTTGAGTCATGCATTTGAAAACACGCATGGTGTTGCGTTGTAACCGTCTTCTCAAGGAAAAACAGCCTATCGCTGGTCGGTCATGGTACAAAAATGACAAATCATGAGATTAACAATGAAGCTGAGACGTGGTTTTAATCAGGTACGTTGCTGATTATTCACTAGGTAAGTTTCATTTCGCTTACAACTTTTTCTCAAAGCCCGGGTGGCACTTAGGAATAAGGCCACAAATTAGCAAGCCCATGACATCAAAACCACACTGCATTACACAAAAAGCACAGAGCGAGCCAGCCAGGAGTCGAACCTAGAATCTTCTGATCCGTAGTCAGACGCGTTATCCATTGCGCCACTGGCCCACCAGCACCAGAGTTGCTGGTTTTCGAAGTGACAGAGGCCTGTATCGCTGTCTGCTTATTCTCATGTTATTCACAGGCCAGCAGCTGACCAGACCTTCCCTGGTGGCCCGTTCGATTCCCGGTCAGGGAAAGCTGTTTGCTTGACTGTGAAGTCAAGCTCTGCAAAAATGGTGGGCGCGTGAAAAAGAACCTCCTTCGAGCCGGAGTCGAACCAGCGACCTAAGGATTGCCAACGCTCCTCCTACAGTCCTCCGCTCTACCAGCTGAGCTATCGAAGGCACAGCGGCAGGGGGACACAACCTCAGCCTACCCGGATTCTGTAGCCAGACTGCTGGCAAAAGCAGGTCCCACCAAGACTTGAACTCGGATCGCCGGATTCAGAGCCCAGAGTGCTTACCATTACTTCGTGGAACACTGACAATTGCGGTTGCAGCTCACAGGACCACAAAGAATAAGTCGCGTACGGCTCGTCAGCAGCAAAAACGAACTTGAGCGCTTGCTTTTCTTCCTTCACCTGCCGCAAGATGGCACGCAGGCTCTACCTCGGATGGATGGTTGGATTCAAAGTCCAGAGTGCTAACCGTTACACCATGGAACCACAAACTCTTTGTTGACAGCTGTCGGGAGATAACGTGGCAGCTATGGGGGCCCAGTTAGATTCGAGGGGTTGGATGCACCGTCGACCAAAAGACCAAAGGAGGCAGCATCTGCCAAAACCCGGGATCGAACCAGGGACCTTTAGATGTCCAGTCTAACACTCTTCCAACTAAGCCATTTCAGCCACGGCTGGTGCGGCGTGAGACTACCCGACACTTTGAGAGAAGAGCAGAGATGAGCTAACGGAGAGCAAAAGAAGCTGGCCCGGACAGGGATCGAACCAGCGACCACGGCGTTATTAGCATCACGCTCCACCCAACTAAGCTAATCGGCCTGGGTCTAGCCAACTCTCTGCCCAATTTCCAGAAAATTTGCTGATTGCTCATGACCCTAAACAGACAGAAAACCTTCTGGACCAAGCCTAACCACGGGCTCGTCCGGGATTTGAACCCGGGACCTCTCGCACCCAAAGCGAGAATCATACCCCTAGACCAACGAGCCAGCTTGCCCTGTACCGGCACCGCTGGCTGGCCTCGAGCAACGGTGTTCACGTGGCTTTAAATCCAGGGAGCATCCAGAAATCTGCACTTGTTTGAAAAAATAAATAAATAAACAAATAAATGCTCGCTAAAGCACCTAGATAACTTAAAACTGCTAAAACTAGATTACTTGAAAGTCGGCCTTTGAATGGATTTTAAAAAGTGGTGGTGGACCTAAGCCGGAGAAGATTCTTTCTTCTGCAGCCAGGGGAATTAGCATGCGAGAGGCAGCGGGATCGATGCCCGCATTCTCCAAGCGGGCTCCTGCCCTTTTGCGCTCACTTCCCGAACGAGACAGAGTACGCTTTTACGGTACGAAGCCACACTCGGTACGCTTTTGGGGCCCACTACTGTGAAAACGTTTTTCGGACCACATTTGTGGCAAAAGCGAGGCCCATCACTGGATTCAGAGTGCAGAGCTGCCAGTCCAAAGTGAGCGCCCAGATCTGAACCAGGGACCTCTTCATCTGCAGCTCAAATGCGCCACCACTGAGATATAGGATGCACTGCACAAAACCACTGGAACAAAATGACTTCCTTCAATGTGACGATAACAGACAAAGACAGACTGACTTTAAAGTCAAAGCTTTGGTCAGTCCAAAGCTGCCAAGGCCAAAGGGGGCGCCTGCCTTTGAACCAGGGACCTCTTCATCTGCAGTTAAATGCGCCACCACTGAGATATACCCCCATAAGACGCACTGCACAAAACCACTGAAACAAAATGACTTCCTTCAATGTAACGATATCAAACAAAGACAGGCTGACTTTAAAGTCAATGCTTTGGTTGGTCCAAAGCTACCAAGGGCAAAGGGGGAACCCAAATTTGACCCAGGGACCTCTTAACCTGCAGTCAAGGGTCCTACCACCGAGCTATACCTCGATGAGGCACACTGCAATAAACCAATGAAGGAAACTGACGCCCTTCAATGTGACAATATCAAACAACGACAGCCTGACGTTGAAGACAAACTTTTAGTTAGCTCAAAGCTGTCCAAAGGCGGTACCCAGACTTCAAACAGCGACCTCTTGGCCTGCACATGCTCTACCTCCCTTTAAAGATAAGGCCTTGGTTAGGCCAAGATAGCCACTTCCGGTGTTCGAGCCACTAGACGACAGCAAGTTCCTCGACTTTGACAACGTCGAACAATGACAGCTACACACTGAAGTCAAAGCTTTGGTTAGCCTAAAGCTGCCAAACCCCAAGGGGGCACCCGGATTTGAACTGGGGACCTCTTGATCTGCAGTCAAATGCTCTACCACTGAGCTATACCCCCGTGAAAAGAGCGGCAACCAACCGCTGAAAGAGAATAAGTTCCTTCACTGTGACACTTTGAATAAGTTCCTTCATTTCTGACACTTTGACAGTGTATATCTCACAGTCCATGAGAAGTGATAATCCAATTGGTTGCAATGTTGTGACTGGAAAGGCAAATCAACAGTTTGGAAACTCCACAATCCAGCAAGTTCTATTTAGTGACTCCCTGTTTATTTGGCATGCTGCTCTCTTTATACAGTTCCTGCTTCCTGTCATGTGACCGACCAACCATACAGTTCTTAATGACATACACACTAAAATGTTTAGAGGAAAAAAACGGACTTAAAAAAAACACGTAAACCAGTTAAAACTCTATTATGCATAAAGTCATTGCAATAAATAGAGCGGAAAAACATGTCTCTTGTGTGACAGGGACACAGTCAGATGCGTTAGCCATTGCGTCACTGGTCCACCGGCCGGGGTGCCCCGTGCTCGCACCAAACTAGTTGGCTTTCGACGTGACAGCGGCCTGTATTGCTGTCCGCTTCTTCTCATGCTATTAACAAGCCAGCACACAGACAGCCCTTCCCTGGTGGTCTAGTGGTTAGGATTCGGCGCTCTCACCGCCGCGGCCCGGGTTCGATTCCCGGTCAGGGAACGCTCTTTTGCCGCTTTGAGAAGGCCGGCCCACCAAAAATGGTGGGCGTGTGAAAAACAACCTCCGTCGAACCAGCGACCTGAAGATTGCCAACGCTCCTCCTACAGTCCTCCGCGCTACCAGCAGAGCTATCGAAGGCAGGGGCGGGGGCATGGGGACACAACCTCGGCCTATCAGGATTCTGTAGCTCGACTGCTGGCCAAAAATGGCTTCTGACGCAAGACGACATGCGGGTCGTTCAAAGAGGGAAGCAAAGAGGAGCCCCCTTCCCATACCGGGAGTCGAACCCGGGCCGCCTGGGTGAAAACCAGGAATCCTGACCGCTAGACCATATGGGAACTCGAATGCTTGAGTCATGCATTTGAAAACACGCATGGTGTTGCGTTGTAACCGTCTTCTCAAGGAAAAACAGCCTATCGCTGGTCGGTCATGGTACAAAAATGACAAATCATGAGATTAACAATGAAGCTGAGACGTGGTTTTAATCAGGTACGTTGCTGATTATTCACTAGGTAAGTTTCATTTCGCTTACAACTTTTTCTCAAAGCCCGGGTGGCACTTAGGAATAAGGCCACAAATTAGCAAGCCCATGACATCAAAACCACACTGCATTACACAAAAAGCACAGAGCGAGCCAGCCAGGAGTCGAACCTAGAATCTTCTGATCCGTAGTCAGACGCGTTATCCATTGCGCCACTGGCCCACCAGCACCAGAGTTGCTGGTTTTCGAAGTGACAGAGGCCTGTATCGCTGTCTGCTTATTCTCATGTTATTCACAGGCCAGCAGCTGACCAGACCTTCCCTGGTGGCCCCGGTTCGATTCCCGGTCAGGGAAAGCTGTTTGCTTGACTGTGAAGTCAAGCTCTGCAAAAATGGTGGGCGCGTGAAAAAGAACCTCCTTCGAGCCGGAGTCGAACCAGCGACCTAAGGATTGCCAACGCTCCTCCTACAGTCCTCCGCTCTACCAGCTGAGCTATCGAAGGCACAGCGGCAGGGGGACACAACCTCAGCCTACCCGGATTCTGTAGCCAGACTGCTGGCAAAAGCAGGTCCCACCAAGACTTGAACTCGGATCGCCGGATTCAGAGCCCAGAGTGCTTACCATTACTTCGTGGAACACTGACAATTGCGGTTGCAGCTCACAGGACCACAAAGAATAAGTCGCGTACGGCTCGTCAGCAGCAAAAACGAACTTGAGCGCTTGCTTTTCTTCCTTCACCTGCCGCAAGATGGCACGCAGGCTCTACCTCGGATGGATGGTTGGATTCAAAGTCCAGAGTGCTAACCGTTACACCATGGAACCACAAACTCTTTGTCGACAGCTGTCGGGAGATAACGTGGCAGCTATGGGGGCCCAGTTAGATTCGAGGGGTTGGATGCACCGTCGACCAAAAGACCAAAGGAGGCAGCATCTGCCAAAACCCGGGATCGAACCAGGGACCTTTAGATGTCCAGTCTAACACTCTTCCAACTAAGCCATTTCAGCCACGGTTGGTGCGGCGTGAGACTACCCGACACTTTGAGAGAAGAGCAGAGATGAGCTAACGGAGAGCAAAAGAAGCTGGCCCGGACAGGGATCGAACCAGCGACCACGGCGTTATTAGCATCACGCTCCACCCAACTAAGCTAATCGGCCTGGGTCTAGCCAACTCTCTGCCCAATTTCCAGAAAATTTGCTGATTGCTCATGACCCTAAACAGACAGAAAACCTTCTGGACCAAGCCTAACCACGGGCTCGTCCGGGATTTGAACCCGGGACCTCTCGCACCCAAAGCGAGAATCATACCCCTAGACCAACGAGCCAGCTCGCCCTGTACCGGCACCGCTGGCTGGCCTCGAGCAACGGTGTTCACGTGGCTTTAAATCCAGGGAGCATCCAGGATTTAATGCTCTACCACTGAGCTATACCCCCGCAAACAGCATTGCGATAAACCACTAAAGGAGAATAAGTTCCTTCACTGTGTCCATATCAAACAGTAAAAGCTTCACATGGGAGTCAAGGTTAACCCAAAGCTTTCAGTCCAAAGGGGGCACCCGGATTTGAACCGGGGACCTCTTGATCTGCAGTCAAATGCTCTACCACTGAGCTATACCCCCGTGAAAAGAGCGGCAACCAACCGCTGAAAGAGAATAAGTTCCTTCACTGTGACACTTTGAATAAGTTCCTTCATTTCTGACACTTTGACAGTGTATATCTCACAGTCCATGAGAAGTGATAATCCAATTGGTTGCAATGTTGTGACTGGAAAGGCAAATCAACAGTTTGGAAACTCCACAATCCAGCAAGTTCTATTTAGTGACTCCCTGTTTATTTGGCATGCTGCTCTCTTTATACAGTTCCTGCTTCCTGTCATGTGACCGACCAACCATACAGTTCTTAATGACATACACACTAAAATGTTTAGAGGAAAAAAACGGACTTAAAAAAAACACGTAAACCAGTTAAAACTCTATTATGCATAAAGTCATTGCAATAAATAGAGCGGAAAAACATGTCTCTTGTGTGACAGGGACACAGTCAGATGCGTTAGCCATTGCGTCACTGGTCCACCGGCCGGGGTGCCCCGTGCTCGCACCAAACTAGTTGGCTTTCGACGTGACAGCGGCCTGTATTGCTGTCCGCTTCTTCTCATGCTATTAACAAGCCAGCACACAGACAGCCCTTCCCTGGTGGTCTAGTGGTTAGGATTCGGCGCTCTCACCGCCGCGGCCCGGGTTCGATTCCCGGTCAGGGAACGCTCTTTTGCCGCTTTGAGAAGGCCGGCCCACCAAAAATGGTGGGCGTGTGAAAAACAACCTCCGTCGAACCAGCGACCTGAAGATTGCCAACGCTCCTCCTACAGTCCTCCGCGCTACCAGCAGAGCTATCGAAGGCAGGGGCGGGGGCATGGGGACACAACCTCGGCCTATCAGGATTCTGTAGCTCGACTGCTGGCCAAAAATGGCTTCTGACGCAAGACGACATGCGGGTCGTTCAAAGAGGGAAGCAAAGAGGAGCCCCCTTCCCATACCGGGAGTCGAACCCGGGCCGCCTGGGTGAAAACCAGGAATCCTGACCGCTAGACCATATGGGAACTCGAATGCTTGAGTCATGCATTTGAAAACACGCATGGTGTTGCGTTGTAACCGTCTTCTCAAGGAAAAACAGCCTATCGCTGGTCGGTCATGGTACAAAAATGACAAATCATGAGATTAACAATGAAGCTGAGACGTGGTTTTAATCAGGTACGTTGCTGATTATTCACTAGGTAAGTTTCATTTCGCTTACAACTTTTTCTCAAAGCCCGGGTGGCACTTAGGAATAAGGCCACAAATTAGCAAGCCCATGACATCAAAACCACACTGCATTACACAAAAAGCACAGAGCGAGCCAGCCAGGAGTCGAACCTAGAATCTTCTGATCCGTAGTCAGACGCGTTATCCATTGCGCCACTGGCCCACCAGCACCAGAGTTGCTGGTTTTCGAAGTGACAGAGGCCTGTATCGCTGTCTGCTTATTCTCATGTTATTCACAGGCCAGCAGCTGACCAGACCTTCCCTGGTGGCCCCGGTTCGATTCCCGGTCAGGGAAAGCTGTTTGCTTGACTGTGAAGTCAAGCTCTGCAAAAATGGTGGGCGCGTGAAAAAGAACCTCCTTCGAGCCGGAGTCGAACCAGCGACCTAAGGATTGCCAACGCTCCTCCTACAGTCCTCCGCTCTACCAGCTGAGCTATCGAAGGCACAGCGGCAGGGGGACACAACCTCAGCCTACCCGGATTCTGTAGCCAGACTGCTGGCAAAAGCAGGTCCCACCAAGACTTGAACTCGGATCGCCGGATTCAGAGCCCAGAGTGCTTACCATTACTTCGTGGAACACTGACAATTGCGGTTGCAGCTCACAGGACCACAAAGAATAAGTCGCGTACGGCTCGTCAGCAGCAAAAACGAACTTGAGCGCTTGCTTTTCTTCCTTCACCTGCCGCAAGATGGCACGCAGGCTCTACCTCGGATGGATGGTTGGATTCAAAGTCCAGAGTGCTAACCGTTACACCATGGAACCACAAACTCTTTGTTGACAGCTGTCGGGAGATAACGTGGCAGCTATGGGGGCCCAGTTAGATTCGAGGGGTTGGATGCACCGTCGACCAAAAGACCAAAGGAGGCAGCATCTGCCAAAACCCGGGATCGAACCAGGGACCTTTAGATGTCCAGTCTAACACTCTTCCAACTAAGCCATTTCAGCCACGGCTGGTGCGGCGTGAGACTACCCGACACTTTGAGAGAAGAGCAGAGATGAGCTAACGGAGAGCAAAAGAAGCTGGCCCGGACAGGGATCGAACCAGCGACCACGGCGTTATTAGCATCACGCTCCACCCAACTAAGCTAATCGGCCTGGGTCTAGCCAACTCTCTGCCCAATTTCCAGAAAATTTGCTGATTGCTCATGACCCTAAACAGACAGAAAACCTTCTGGACCAAGCCTAACCACGGGCTCGTCCGGGATTTGAACCCGGGACCTCTCGCACCCAAAGCGAGAATCATACCCCTAGACCAACGAGCCAGCTTGCCCTGTACCGGCACCGCTGGCTGGCCTCGAGCAACGGTGTTCACGTGGCTTTAAATCCAGGGAGCATCCAGAAATCTGCACTTGTTTGAAAAAATAAATAAATAAACAAATAAATGCTCGCTAAAGCACCTAGATAACTTAAAACTGCTAAAACTAGATTACTTGAAAGTCGGCCTTTGAATGGATTTTAAAAAGTGGTGGTGGACCTAAGCCGGAGAAGATTCTTTCTTCTGCAGCCAGGGGAATTAGCATGCGAGAGGCAGCGGGATCGATGCCCGCATTCTCCAAGCGGGCTCCTGCCCTTTTGCGCTCACTTCCCGAACGAGACAGAGTACGCTTTTACGGTACGAAGCCACACTCGGTACGCTTTTGGGGCCCACTACTGTGAAAACGTTTTTCGGACCACATTTGTGGCAAAAGCGAGGCCCATCACTGGATTCAGAGTGCAGAGCTGCCAGTCCAAAGTGAGCGCCCAGATCTGAACCAGGGACCTCTTCATCTGCAGCTCAAATGCGCCACCACTGAGATATAGGATGCACTGCACAAAACCACTGGAACAAAATGACTTCCTTCAATGTGACGATAACAGACAAAGACAGACTGACTTTAAAGTCAAAGCTTTGGTCAGTCCAAAGCTGCCAAGGCCAAAGGGGGCGCCTGCCTTTGAACCAGGGACCTCTTCATCTGCAGTTAAATGCGCCACCACTGAGATATACCCCCATAAGACGCACTGCACAAAACCACTGAAACAAAATGACTTCCTTCAATGTAACGATATCAAACAAAGACAGGCTGACTTTAAAGTCAATGCTTTGGTTGGTCCAAAGCTACCAAGGGCAAAGGGGGAACCCAAATTTGACCCAGGGACCTCTTAACCTGCAGTCAAGGGTCCTACCACCGAGCTATACCTCGATGAGGCACACTGCAATAAACCAATGAAGGAAACTGACGCCCTTCAATGTGACAATATCAAACAACGACAGCCTGACGTTGAAGACAAACTTTTAGTTAGCTCAAAGCTGTCCAAAGGCGGTACCCAGACTTCAAACAGCGACCTCTTGGCCTGCACATGCTCTACCTCTCCCTTTAAAGATAAGGCCTTGGTTAGGCCAAGATAGCCACTTCCGGTGTTCGAGCCACTAGACGACAGCAAGTTCCTCGACTTTGACAACGTCGAACAATGACAGCTACACACTGAAGTCAAAGCTTTGGTTAGCCTAAAGCTGCCAAACCCCAAGGGGGCACCCGGATTTGAACTGGGGACCTCTTGATCTGCAGTCAAATGCTCTACCACTGAGCTATACCCCCGCAAACAGCATTGCGATAAACCACTAAAGGAGAATAAGTTCCTTCACTGTGTCCATATCAAACAGTAAAAGCTTCACATGGGAGTCAAGGTTAACCCAAAGCTTTCAGTCCAAAGGGGGCACCCGGATTTGAACCGGGGACCTCTTGATCTGCAGTCAAATGCTCTACCACTGAGCTATACCCCCGTGAAAAGAGCGGCAACCAACCGCTGAAAGAGAATAAGTTCCTTCACTGTGACACTTTGAATAAGTTCCTTCATTTCTGACACTTTGACAGTGTATATCTCACAGTCCATGAGAAGTGATAATCCAATTGGTTGCAATGTTGTGACTGGAAAGGCAAATCAACAGTTTGGAAACTCCACAATCCAGCAAGTTCTATTTAGTGACTCCCTGTTTATTTGGCATGCTGCTCTCTTTATACAGTTCCTGCTTCCTGTCATGTGACCGACCAACCATACAGTTCTTAATGACATACACACTAAAATGTTTAGAGGAAAAAAACGGACTTAAAAAAAACACGTAAACCAGTTAAAACTCTATTATGCATAAAGTCATTGCAATAAATAGAGCGGAAAAACATGTCTCTTGTGTGACAGGGACACAGTCAGATGCGTTAGCCATTGCGTCACTGGTCCACCGGCCGGGGTGCCCCGTGCTCGCACCAAACTAGTTGGCTTTCGACGTGACAGCGGCCTGTATTGCTGTCCGCTTCTTCTCATGCTATTAACAAGCCAGCACACAGACAGCCCTTCCCTGGTGGTCTAGTGGTTAGGATTCGGCGCTCTCACCGCCGCGGCCCGGGTTCGATTCCCGGTCAGGGAACGCTCTTTTGCCGCTTTGAGAAGGCCGGCCCACCAAAAATGGTGGGCGTGTGAAAAACAACCTCCGTCGAACCAGCGACCTGAAGATTGCCAACGCTCCTCCTACAGTCCTCCGCGCTACCAGCAGAGCTATCGAAGGCAGGGGCGGGGGCATGGGGGCACAACCTCGGCCTATCAGGATTCTGTAGCTCGACTGCTGGCCAAAAATGGCTTCTGACGCAAGACGACATGCGGGTCGTTCAAAGAGGGAAGCAAAGAGGAGCCCCCTTCCCATACCGGGAGTCGAACCCGGGCCGCCTGGGTGAAAACCAGGAATCCTGACCGCTAGACCATATGGGAACTCGAATGCTTGAGTCATGCATTTGAAAACACGCATGGTGTTGCGTTGTAACCGTCTTCTCAAGGAAAAACAGCCTATCGCTGGTCGGTCATGGTACAAAAATGACAAATCATGAGATTAACAATGAAGCTGAGACGTGGTTTTAATCAGGTACGTTGCTGATTATTCACTAGGTAAGTTTCATTTCGCTTACAACTTTTTCTCAAAGCCCGGGTGGCACTTAGGAATAAGGCCACAAATTAGCAAGCCCATGACATCAAAACCACACTGCATTACACAAAAAGCACAGAGCGAGCCAGCCAGGAGTCGAACCTAGAATCTTCTGATCCGTAGTCAGACGCGTTATCCATTGCGCCACTGGCCCACCAGCACCAGAGTTGCTGGTTTTCGAAGTGACAGAGGCCTGTATCGCTGTCTGCTTATTCTCATGTCCTCCTACAGTCCTCCGCTCTACCAGCTGAGCTATCGAAGGCACAGCGGCAGGGGGACACAACCTCAGCCTACCCGGATTCTGTAGCCAGACTGCTGGCAAAAGCAGGTCCCACCAAGACTT
>NC_066879.1:11879546-11891377 GCF_022985175.1 Labeo rohita | reverse complement strand
CTCTTGTGGATGCCATATCACCTTTGGAAGGTCAGGCTGTCCTGTCCTGTGTGTGGAAAACAGCTCACAGGTTATGGAGCCCACAAGAGAGCCCGCCACGTTTTGGATGTTGATAGGTACTACCTAATGATCACGGAGACTCTCTGGTGCAGTTCAGCTGGTTGTAAAACAAGTTACATTTCCTCCAGCAAGACCATCTTGGACCAGCTGGATTTGGCACACAGAATGGAGTTCCGACTGATCCTGACACGAAGGTGAGTATACTGAAATTTTCCTCTGAAATTTACCCTGTGTCACAAACGTTTGTCTTTCAAACACACTATACATTTGCTTATTTTAAATGTTTGCCATTTTTGGTCTCTTTTTCACTTTGTTTCCTTATACAGATATGCTTGTGACATGCGGGTGATCCGTTTTCTGAGGGAGAGGACCTTGGGTAATAGCCCCAGCCGCTTGGTCAGGCAGGTGAGGGAAAATCACAGCGAGGAGTGGCTTAAGCGTGTTTGTCGCTACCTTGGCGCATGCTCAGACTTTGTAGCCCAGCCAAGCCTGCTTCCTGTCAAGTTCCCGGACCCTCCTGAGCCAGTGGCTATTCCTTCCCACCGGTGGATGCTGGCTGTTTATGGCCGAGACATCTTAAGCAGGCTGGACCACATCAAAGCCAGTATAACCTCAACCTTTGGCAATATATTAAAAATGGATTCGACAAAAAAGGTAAATATTTTTAACTCTTACCACTGTAAAATCCTACCTCACAAACAAAAGTTTAAAATACAACATTAGCAGATATTAATATTATATTGTATATTAAAAAACTGTATTATTTCAGTATTTTACAAATAAAAGAAACAGTTTATTTGGGCTTTAGGCACTCACTGTCTTTTCTGTGTGGTCACAGATCACCAAGAAGCTATCAGGCTTTGCCAAGGGGACCACCTTGTGGCTTACATCTGTGAGCAATGAGGTGGGCCAAATCCTGATCAGTGTCCTAACCGCTCAGGAGGGTCCTGCTCTTGACACCATGGCTGCTGATCTCATCCGCAGGTACAGCAATGCTGGTGTGGCTCCTCCTCAGCTTCTCTATGTTGACTGTGAATGTTGTCGGGAGGGCACAGGACAGTCAAAACTAAAACAAAGATTTGGTGGTTGGCCAGACCTGGTTGTAAAGCTTGACATATACCACTTCATGCGGTGACTGGCATCTGGGTGTACAAAGGATGCACATCCTCTTTACCCTATTTTCATGTCCAGACTGTCAAGCTGCATTTTTGAGTGGGACAGTGGAGATGTTGCCTTGCTGCGTCAAGCTAAGAGGGAACAACTGAAACGAGAACGTGTTCCTGGGATCACTGAAAAACTGGTGGACCAGCAGATCACCAAGGAGGAACTGGCGTTGCACTGCAGAAGGCGGACAAGAGGGGAGCATCAGACGATCATAATGATTGAACAGCTTCTTAATGAGCTCATGGGTGTAAAGGGCAGAGACTATCTTGGTGTCCCTCTCTTGGACCATGAGAGAATGCAGCACATCTGGCAAATCCAGAAGAAGCATGTGAAGTGCATTCAGGATGAACCAGGTGTCCTCCTGTACACTGTAACTGGCACCACTACCAAGGAGGGCATTGTCTTGCCAAACTACAGATGTGCAAGAGGATCCACATCACTTGAATCGTTCCACTTGCATCTGAACAGGTTCATTCCAGGTCAGTATGAATCACTTTTTATTTATCAGCAAAATTACTTATTTGCAGTTAAACATTTTAGCATCATTATCAGTAGTAGTACTACTAGCAGTAGTAGTATCGTTATTGTTATTTATTTATTTATTTATTATTATCATGGAACAACAGACACAGTCTGTCAAAGAACCAAACACAACAAGTTAACGTAACAATACTGATCATATTTGTACTATTTTAAGGAACCAGTGCCAACAGCCTGAATTTCCAGCTGTACCTCCTGGAAGGCCTTAACAGATGGAACCAGGACCGTGAAGCTGCATCTCTGGCAGTCAGGCCTCCATCGCTGCTCAGCTACTCAGGTGACCTTGTTCACTGTGTCAACAACCTCAGTGTCAAGGTGCTTGGAAGGAAGCTTGTCCCCTCTTTTCAGCCACCTGCGGTTTACACTGGTTAGTTTCAGCTTTCCATCAGGAGATTATTTTCTATATCCATAAAATAGAATAAAATAAAAAAAAAAATTTTCTATTCTATTTCTATTCTATTTTCTTGTCTGTCCCAGGGGAGCTAATAGGTATAGATTACCTGTACCGCCAGACAGGGAGGGCCTTGCAGGATGTCCAACCTGACTCAGAGGAGACTGAGCAGATGCTAGAAGATGTAGGCACAGAGGAAGAGTTGGAAGATGAGGGCTTCGAAGATTCTAGTTTGGACCTAACTGCTGGGTTACTGGACCCATCACCTGCCACTACCAGCTCAGCCGTCATTCCAACTCCCTCCTCTCTCCAGACCACTGCTGGACCTTCAGCATCTAGTATCGCTACAGATGCACTTGAGCAACAACTGGTAATTATGCCTGTCACATTTTTTTTTTTTTTATCATAACGTGTCAGTGGATTTCCCAGTTGCTATGGATCATTTAGACTTTTATTGTATTGTAATAATAATTATTGTTGTGTAATAATAATAATAATTATCATTATTGTATAATAATAATTATAAAATGTATTTGTATATCACTTTTTAAAAACACATTTTCAAATTACAAAAAAACACACAATGCAGTCATGAAATAGACAGAGATGAAAGACAATTAACAGAAATCTGAAGAATACATAAATGAATGAAAGCATAATGCAAAAAATAAGCTCTAATTAAAATCCATTTGATAAAAATGTGTTTTTAAAAGAGTATTACATTGTACATCATGTATTACATATTACATTTTCCAGATTGGGCATGCTTGTACCAGCTCTGCTGCTGCTAGTCCCTCCTCACTGCTTTCACCTGTCACCCCTGCAGCACCACAACAACTGGCAAGTCTTTTGTGACGGTGTATCAGTGGTGTCATTGTCTTGCTTGTAGTTGTATTATTTTGATGTTTATTTCATTAGTGTTATTTTTTATTATTACATTTAACAGGTTGCAAATGAGCACACCACTGCACCCTCTGGCCCAACAGAAGTCCCCACCAGCCTAGCCTCTGCTTCTCCCTACATTTCCATCGTCCCAGCCTCTCTTGCCACTACTCCAACTACAAGTCCAACTCCCTCTGGGCTACCTGCCATGACTCCAGCAGCACCACAGCAACAGCTGGTAGGGTTTTTTTTTTAAAACACAAACAGTGTGAAAGATGTGCTATTTTTCTTCCTGTGACATTGTTTTTATTTTATTTTTATATATTCATATATTTACCAGGCTGTGGATGAGCGCTGTATCCCAGGGATGGACAGAGTGGACAGCCTGGCAGAGTATTTGGTGGGACTGAGGAATGAAACAGGACAAACACTTAACTCCCAGCAGGCCAGTACCATCATAGCTCTGTGGCAGAACCTTCCACCATATGACCAGCAGCGTGTGGCGTACTCTGCACGGCACCAGTCGCGTCTGACAACTGGGCGCTTCAGGTGCTCGAAAAAGAAACCTGAATTTACTCCAGGTGTGGAGAGCATGACACGTTGTGTCCTAGGATCAACAGGATCCCCTGCCCAGTGGCCAGACTGCTGTCGTCTTGTAGAGTGCATTTTTGTAAAACTCTGTGACATCCATAAAAGTCCAAAAAAACAGGGTAAATATGCACTGACTAGATGGACTCTAATTCTCAGAGACTACAGCAAGCTTTGACTTTAAAATCAGCCTGTCTTTGTTTGATATCGTCACATTGAAGGAAGTCATTTTGTTTCAGTGTTTTTGTGCAGTGCATCTTATGGGGGGTATATCTCAGGGGTGGTGCATTTAACTGCAGATGAAGAGGTCCTTACTTCAAATGTAGGTGCCCCCTTTGGCCTTGGCAGCTTTGGACCAACCAAAGCTTTGACCTTAAAGTCAGTCTGTCTTTGTTTGATATCAACATATTGAAGGAAGTCAATTTGTTTCAGTGGTTTTTGTGCAGTGCAATTTATACCTCAGTGGTGGCGCATTGAACTGCAGAAGAAGAGGTCCCTGGTTCAAATCTGGGTGCCCACTTTGGACTGGAAGCTCCGCACTCTGAATCCAGTGAAGGGACTCCCTTTTGCCACAAATGTGTGCAGGGCCTGGTCCAAAAAACTTTTTCACAGTAGTGGGCCCCAAAAGTGTACCGAGTGTGGCTTCATACCGTAAAAAGCGCAGTATGTCTCGTTCGGGAAGTGACTGCAAAAGGACAGGAACCCGCTTGGAGAATGCGGGCAACGATCCCACTACCTCTCGCTTGTGCCTACTGCATTCCACCAATTGAGCCAAAGTAAGCCCAAAGTATGCCCACATGAGCCAATCGCGTTCTCTCCTGTGGCTTACTTTGGCCAATCACGTTTCTTTCCAGGGCTTACTTTTAACCAATCGCGTTTCTCTCCGGGGGCTTACTTTTGAACAATCGCATTTCTCTCCGGGGCTTACTTTTAACCAATCACGTTTCTCTCCGGGGGCTTACTTTTGACCAATCGCACTTCTCTCCGGGCTTACTTTTAACCAGTCGCATTTCACTCCAGGGGCTTACTATTGACCAATCATGTTTCTCCCCTGTGGCTGAATTTTGACCAATCGCCGACCGCTATTGTCATCTTTACGACAGGTAAGGCTAAGGTTTACTTTATTACTGAATATCGTTATTTGTTCATAAATAGTGTGTATTTTTGGAAAATAAAACATGCCGATATAGTTAGCTAGCAATTTAAAACAATCAAACAAAAATCTATGATATATTTATCAGTAGCTGATGCAATGTTGAGACTGAATTTTTATAAATCAGTGGTCAAATGCTGTGTCGGGACTTGACTAGTTACTCGTCTTTGTATGAATGTCCACAAAACTGGAAGAATTTTTGAATGTATATAAGCAGTAGGCCATTTCAGAATATAAAATTTAAAGATGAAACAGAGGAATTAGGAAGAACCTTTCAATTATGAATAATTTACTGCTATTGTGTGAATAATATGTAATCATATAATACATAAAAAAGCAACTGTAGTATAATACATTTTTAAAATGTAATTTAATGTAATTACAAGTACTTAATTTTTGGAATCTGATTATGTAATCCAGATTACATGTAATCAGTTACTACCCAGCTGTTCTTATATATATTACTTACATTTGGTAATAATACTAGTGACCTCCTCCGAGGCCCCCGGCAATCCTGGGCCCATAGAATCATTACTAGAAGGAAATTTCAGACTTCATATTTGACTTCACATATCTGTAGAAAACTCATCATTAGGCCAGTTCATGGTCATGTTTATTACCACAGTAACATGGTTTACGTGTAGCTTGTTAAATTATCATTACACACTTAACGTAAAGGCATCTTTCCGATTGCTAGAAGTAATAGTCTCTTTCTGTTTTTCATTTTAGAAAATGTATGCTTACCCCTTTTTTCGCCGCCAATCATCGATCAATCATTTCGGCGGCAACATCAAGCCGACTCCTCATGGTGCCGCCGAAAGAGGCGAAGCACCTTGAAAATGTGGAGACAGGAAGGGCCAAACCCAAGGAGGAGGTGCTGGCAGAGGCCAGTACTTTTGTCAGCACAAACAGTGGAGACCCCAGTGACCAGTTTATAGTACTGGCTCACTGCAAACTTCAGTTTGGGAAGTACCAGGGCCAGAGATTTAGTTGGCTCCTGGAAAACTCTCTGCGGTACGCAGTGTATTTGGTGCTCAGCATTTCCAAAGAGACAACACAGACAACCCCCCCTGTCAGAAAATAAACAGCTGTTCCTACAGTACACTTTTCATATCAGAGAGATGGCAGAAGAAGTGGAGAGAAGTATGAGAGGAAGCAGGAAATGCAAGCAAAAGTCCAGGCAACTTGAGACCAGGGCTGCTTGATGGTGGAGTTTGGTGACTTCCAGGGCCGGTCCATGAGGGATGTTTATGAGGACCAGAGCAAGGCCCAAGCCCTCATCAGATACCTGGTTAAGGCAGATGCCAGGCCCAACACCAACATGGCAATTTTCAAGACATATGTCCTGAAAAGACAGGGTTCTGCTGTGGGCACCAGTGTACGTCAGCCTGCACGTCCACCTGCAGCCTCCAGTACTTCTGCACCTCCACCTGCAGCCATCCGAGCTGGTGTCCAGCAGACTGCCACTGTAAAAGCGCTGTTGGCGCGTGGCAAACATCTGTCCCCTTCACAGCTGGTGAGAAAACTCATGTCACCAGTTAAACCCTGTGAGTACGAGTGTGGATACTGAATTTTCCCTACAGAAGTTCTACATGTATTCATTTATTGTTATGCCAAACTTGTCCACTTGCTGTTTCCAGATCCATTACTGCAGTCCACTTTACCTCCTCCAGCAGCAGAACCCCCAGCAAAACATTTGGCCCGAAGGCAGCTTTTCACTACTGGTAAGTAAGCACCTTCTTACAAACGCTTGTCTCTGTGTACTGTTCACAATAATAGTTCTAACATTTGTGCCTCAGGCACTTTCGTTCCCACTGCTGAACATGAAGAGGATGATGAGGAGCTGGTATTTGCTGCGTCACAATGCGAAGCACAGCTGAATACAGGTGTAGCATATGACACAAATGTATTATAAATATATAAAAAAAGTATATAAATATTATAAGAGTCTTTTGTGAAAACACTGAGAAGCATTATTTAAAAAAAAAAAAAAAAATCAGCATTTGTAAATTTTTTTTTTTTTTGTTTACAATACGGAATTATGCCACATCATGCCTCAAGCGGGATGCATTCTTTGAATGCACTTCTTCAAAACCTTAAGGATGTCCAAAGGCATCAGTGTATTTATTTGCGTTTCTGAACTCACCCATTGTTAAACAATCACCGGATAACTTTCTCACATCGCTTGCTCTTCTCACTCACTCTTTAGCTCCCCTTGAGCAGACAGGATGGTTCCGTACTGTATCTGTGTGCATGCTTAATGTCTGTGGGCATCATTACTTTACACTGAATTCATCATACCTCATTTTCCTTACCCCATTCCTGATCCTCATTCTCAAAGAACTACTAATTCCATATTCCTTATATCAATAAAATGTACAGTGTTCTTTGCTTCTTAACTCTACTACCATTTTCTTCACTGTTATCCCTTCGCAGGCTGTTTGTGGGCAGCATCTATAATGTATTACTATCAAATGCAACAGTCATCCTTATCTTTATATTTTTTTGCTGCAGTCAGCAAGGCTAGTCTTAGGTGAAGATCATGTTTTCGGAGTGGGTTGAGCTTGAAGTGCACCTTGACATCTGGCATTTCATCTGCGATTTGCTGCAGGTGTCACAACAGAGGCTCATCCGCTCTACGGGATCTTCATGGCACATCTGTCCACGTGCATCTTTCAGTGGGATGCAGAGGATGTAGCTGCTCTTTGCCGTGCAAAGGAGGGCGAGTTGTCGGCAAAGAAAACTTGCCACGTCTCTGAAAGGGCGTTCAGTGCCTGCATTTCCTAAAGGGAGTTGGCACTGCCGGAGGAGGAGCGGGGTGGTGGAGGAGAGCACTAGATTGATCGGGTCACTGATTGATCTGTTCGACAGTGCGGACAGGAAGGACACTCTGAGAGTTCCTCTGCTGAACCATGAACGGATCCAGCAGATATGGAAAAAACAGTGGAAACACGTACAGCGTATCCAAGACCCAGAGAACTTTCCGCTCTACATGAAGACGGGGACACTGAAGAAGGGCGGTGTGGAGCTGTACTGCTGCAGGTGTGCCCGTGGCTCTACCTCCTTGGAGTCAGTCATTCCACCTTCACATGAACCGTTTTATTTCAGGTATTACATACATATGGATTACTAATTTTTTTGCAAAAAAATAAAAGCACTGCAACTCCTCCTTTTGCTTTAAAGTAATGTCACATTAATAAATATCACACTCTACAGTAATATTAGTTCTTTTCTAATGTCATAAGCATTGACAAAGCTAGTAACTCTGGTTATAATGACAGTAATTTTTTATGTAATTTAATGCGTGGGAAAACAATTAATCGTGGTTAATCGCATTCAAAAGTTTTTTTTATTTTTTTATATATATATATATATATAACGTGTGTGTACTGTGTATATTTATTATGCACTGTAGCTGTATTAAGCTGAATTTAATGTTTTCTATTTTGTATTTATTAAATCCATTTATTTGAAATCCCTATGACTGCTGTACATTTTTGACAATACAGACATTAGTTATGTGGTGACTGCATCCATTTCAGATGTATAACTTTTTCTCAAAGACTTAAGTTATAGTAGCTGAAAAGTATTTAAAGTGAAACAGATGTATTGTTGTAGATTAATATTGTGGGCCCTGTGTGGGCTGGGTGAGGGCTTTCTGGGGGGCTAAGAGAGGGTTGCCCATACAGGGCCAGTGCTAAGGGGCCAGCGTTTTGGCAATGAGCAAATTCTCAGTGGCCCTGCTCTGACAGCCCGCTGGGGGCCTTAGGCTAGCCCTAAGTGGGCTTGTAAAGGGCCAGTGCAAGCTTGTTTGCAGGGAAATGAGGTTATCGATTATGGAGATGATTTTGTCAAATTTATCTTTGGGTAGCAAGGCTTCAGAACAAAGGCACATTCTGATCTATTCTAGACAGGTAAAACGACCCTAAGGTGTGCAGCTGGGGAGGAAGTTCTTGAGTACATGGATTAGGTATAGGCATCTGTAAGAGAGTCAAACTGGAACTGGACTGCATGTTAAAGGGTAGGGTACGTTAAAGACAATGATATATATTGACATTTTACTGTACCAATCTTAAGAATCTTTAAAGAATCTCATCAACTTGTGGAAAATGGGCATCCGATGACCCCTTTAAGCTCAGATCTGCTAAGACTCTGCTTGTTGCAATGATCCTAAGGATCATGTAACTACAGCCTTATGCTAAGGCCAGATCCCACAGAAGTTGGTACACTGTACCAATCTGCAGAGCAGTGTCCCTCCAGGATCAAAGTTGCCCATCCCTATATTACAGATGAGGCGGGTAGGGGGGTATAGATCAGTGATCACGTAACTGTCAATCGCAAAATCTAAGATACAAATATGGATGCTCCCTGCTGGCATTACAAAGTAGTGCTAGATACATTATAGGACAGTTCTTCAACCCTGGTCCTGAAATGTTTAGCTTCAACCCTAATCAAGATTTTTCAGGATGACTTGAAAATGTACCTACACCTACACTTAGCAGGATGGTGGGTCTCCAGGGGAAGGGTTAGGACTTATGAATAGGATATGTATAAACTCTTTATCTGAAATAGACTTTTTTTTTTTTTTTTTTTTTTTTTTTTTAGGTGATTTTTGAAATAATGTTAGTTTTTACCAATGTATTTTTTTTCCCTCTACGCCTTCTATAGCTGCATCACCACCTCTAATATCTATATCTATAGAAAAAAAATATCCATTTTTATATTTTCTTTGAATCGGAGCCAAGTTAAGTCATATAGGCCATCATAGGATCAGAGGTCATATTCTAAGGGCACGCTCAGACCAAGAACTAAATAAATAAAAATAACTGCATTAGCGTTTAAACAGTTTCGAACATACACCAAAATAAATAATTTTAGCTTGTCCCCAATACCTTGAATCCCAATTCTTTAAAACAAATCTAATAAAGCTCAATTTGAACAGGCAAGACTCAAATGCTTGCAAAAAACGTGTTTAATAAAAGAACAACACTGGTGTATAGTAAGACCAATAAGTAACTTTTTGCCACCTAACATTCAAATACAAAATTAGCAGGGGAAAACACATTTAGAAATGACAAAGACACTGTACAAATGCAGGAATTTAAGTATACAGTAAAGAGTACAAAACAGAAATTCTAGAAATGTGATTTCATTTTTAATGTGTCTGCATTGGTCTCCACCACAATGCTTTCAATCCGCTTGTTGTACTGCTCCAAAGTTGTGAGAAGACGGTCATAGAACTCCTATGGAAGAAAAGCAGTAGATATTATGACAAAACATTGAACATTGAGCCTTAACATAAAACTACACCATTTACATGAACATGCTAAATAACAAACAGAATAGGTGTCAAAGATTGTAACTAGAAGCAAAAAAATATACAAACAAACAAACAAACAAAAAAAATAAATATAACTATCTTAAATGTTAATACTACATTAAAAGCAAGTACTACATTTACTTAAGAATGATTGTAAAGAAAAGTTCACCTGGGCTTTTTGAGTTTGTTGGTTGCACTTTTCTCTAAGTTTCTGCATCTTTTCCTTGAACTGTTTAGTTTCACGGTTGCTTTCTTCTATCATTTTCACAAATTCCTCCCGTTTCTGGTGGATTTTGTCATATTGGCTGAATAAAAAAAAAATAAATAAATAAAAAGTTGAAAGCATTTCCACTCCCTAGTTTTCACATCTTGATTTTGAATTATAAAATGACTATTGTAACAAATTTTAGTAACATACTATAGTATAGCAAGTACAATAATAATGCATTAAATATTCCAAAATATTTTTAAATTTAATTTAAAAGCTGCATTTTTAAAACATTCCTTATAAAAGTACAATCAAAAAGAAGCTGCTAAATATATTCAGCCAGCACAGACTTGTTGCTGTTGTAGTTTTGTAACTTTGAATTTACTCTTCATCACTTAATTCACAACTCTATTTTTGACATCAGATAGGCAGATCCACTGCTACAGTAATTGCAGTGATTTGCCAAACAATTTAGCTGATTCACTTGTGTATTTCTTTACGCTTGCGTTTATCACTCCTGAAACAGTACACAGGGACATTCGGTCTTTTTAGACAAAACTTTTTAAAATTGTGAATGGATTATGTACAGAAATCGAGCAAAGGACTCCTCTTATGGTGCGTCTGATGCTTACTCACGCGAAAACTCCTGATCAATGACTAACTACACAATCAATCTCTTATTAACACTGTGTGTATGCTCTTTTTTCCCTCTCATTATAACAGGTAGATCTGCGAACGTGTAGAACTCCGTAAACTTGCGAAAAAAAAGTTCAGGGGGATTGTGTTTAACCTACATAATACACCTATGACTGGCCATTGCTTTCAACAGAGATACCTGTGAGTGGCTACAATACTCAACGCTGCAAAAATACATTGTAAACAAGAGCGCTCACAAAAATACACAGGAGTGTTTAAACGCAGTTGACTACAAGTGGGTACGAAATTGAATTGGTACTAATGGTACTGTAAAAAGATGCTAATATAGGTTCACAAAGCCACTGTAGATATTAGACTTGTTTGTGATGTCAAATGTGTTTTTGCCCATAAAAAAAATAAAAAAAATAAAAAAAACACACACCACTTCTACCCCTCTTGCTACAATCAGATATCAATATATTTGGTAACATCGTGTCTACACCAGACGCAAAAAAAAAAAAAAAAGACAAAAAAAAAAGAAAAAAAGTAGAACCCATTATAATCAGTGCTGTTTTCTACACTGGATTCGGCGTGGCGCAACACGACAAATCCCGACAGTAAACAGCTGCCGCATTCTATTTATGATGTGTTCACACGAAGTTAAAATGATTTGCAACGGTCGCTTTCCAGTGTAGACCTGTTGCTGTTGCGACGTGGCGCGACAACTGTCGCATCCAGTGTAGACACGGTGTTAGGTGTACAATCAAGTGCTTCGTATTCACAGGGAACAGAAAAAAAGGTTTGAGTGGGTCTGCTGTGATCCTAATCTTTAGGTATTCCCAATGACATCACGTGGCCAGAGCAACTGCTGTTGCACAAAAGAACTAGA